>NC_069509.1:10520571-10570571 GCF_027579735.1 Bombina bombina | reverse complement strand
ATAAACTTCAGTGATAATTGATTCATCTTTGTGTCCTATCAGTACATCTAGATATGGTATATTATCTCTAGATGTATTATAAGTGAAACTTAAGTTGTTGTCATTTGAGTTAAGATCATCAACAAAGTACTTCAAATTACTTTCTTCACCTCTCCAAATTATCAAAATATCATCGATATATCTGGTATATAACTTAATATTATCTTTATAAGAGTTCTCATTTCCAAAGATCTTTCTGGTTTCAAAATCAGCTAGATATAAGTTGGCATACGAGGGGGCAAATTTTGCCCCCATCGCTGTCCCTCTAAGTTGCAGATAGAACTCACCATTATACATAAAGTAGTTATGGTGTAGTAAAAATGAGATAGCTTCCAATATAAAATCAATTAATCTGTCATCATACCCAGAATATCTGACAAGCATTCTCTGTACAGATTTTAAACCTTGCTCATGCGGTATGCATGAGTATAAAGAAACTGCATCTATTGTGGAAAAAACATAATCCTCCTTCCATTCAAACTGTTGTATGGATCTAAGTAAATGTTTAGTGTCTCTCAAAAACCCAGGTAATGATTGAACTATTGGCTGTAGCTGTGCGTCTACCCATTGGCCCAATCTCTCCCCCAGGGAGCCAATCGCTGAAATTATTGGTCTCCCTGGGGGATTGACTAGAGACTTATGTGTTTTAGGTAAGTATTTAAACACTGGTACTCTCGGATGTTCAACAAAAATTGAATCAGCTATCTTACCTGTGAATACTGCATTTTCTATTCCTAAATCCAATAGATGTTCTAGCTCTCTTTGAAATTTAATGGTAGGATTAAAAGTGAGTTTTTTATAAGTTTCAACATCACTTAACTGGCGATATACTTCATTATTGTAGTCTACCTTATCTAACACAACTACAGAGCCCCCCTTATCTGAGTTGACTATCATCAGATTCGAATTAGAACTCAATTGGTTCAATGCAAAGATCTCCTTTTTATTCAGATTACTGTACTTGGAGGTATTCTTGGTTGTGTCATTACTTAGTTTCAAAGATAATTCCACTAAATCTTGTTCAAGAATTGAATGAAACAATTCAATCACATCATTGCGAGCCTGTACAGGATAAAAAGTACTTGGCTTAGATTTCAACATTGGTTGTTGTTTAAAAACAACTCCTGAACAAGAATCAACACTTTGTAACTCACAAAGTGTTGCAACATCACACAATTCCTTGAAATTACAGTTGTCACTAATGGTAATCGTGTCTCTCATATCTTCATCAGTAAAATCCTGAGTTTCAACACTATTGGAAAAGTGCTTCTTTAAAGTTATTTTACGTATGAACTTGTTAATGTCCAGCATAGTATCAAATAGGCTGAAGTCCCTTGCAGGAGAGAAGCCAAGTCCTTTAGATAAGACAGACTTTTCATATGGACTCAGAGTTTTAGATGATAAATTGATTACTTGATGTTCTTGTTGCTGTTCTTCTTCCATTGTGTTCTTCGACTTGGATACCTGGGTACGCTCTGTATGACTTCGGCTCCCTCTACAGGTACCACCACCACCTTCTCCTTTTTTGAATGTTCCATTTGCAACTTGCCGTTTTTTGGCTTTGCTCCCAGGATCTTTTCATTGATCGCTGTTGTTCTCACTGGAGTTGAAGTAGATGGCAGTGATTCTGTTGTGGTTGAAGGTGTTAATACTGAGGTTGAAGTATTACTAGAGTCACTGCAGCCTGTTACACTCTCAAAGCTGGAGAAAGTCACTTTTCGTTGATTTTTATTCTTGTTCTTATTCTTATTATTGAGCTGTTGTTTATTTCTCCGTTGTTTCCTATCTGAGCTCCAGCTATAAACTATCCCAAGTTCATAGTCTTTTGTGTCTCTCTCATACTTCTTAAATTTATTGTCAGATAATTCAGTACTCAGTTTCTCCAGTGTGTCATCAAGTTGTTTCTGAAAGGGCAACATTCTCTCATCATCTTTAAAACTCTCTAGATCTTTATCCAAATCTTCAATCTCTGTCAATATTGCTTCTCTTTGTTCTTTTTTAAACTTTACAAGTTTCTCCATTAGGATTAGTGAACAATCTGACAGGGACTGATTCCAATCTTGCATAAACTCAGGGAAATCTTTATGGAATGCTGGAAATTTTTTCATTCTTAGACCCCGTGGTATTTTTTTCTCCTCCAAATAGCATTCCAAAAATTCTATGTCCCACCACAACTTAAGTTCTTTAATATGTATTTTCTCCTTATTTGAAAAAAGGGTTCCTAATTCAACTTTATTTTCACTAGTTGCTGTGCCTTTAAATAATTTTGCAAATCTCTCTCTCCTAGCCGTATCCATAGCTGCAGCCATTATAATATTATTATTCGTAACTTGGACAAATATACGCAAAAAATATCCTGATGCCAGTCTCTATGGAGAGTATAATATCGATATATCATATAAAAAGAAATAGACTGCTCAGTCATAAATGCTGTAATATATATAAAGTGAAAGTTCAGAGGTGAAACCGACTCTATCCAAGAGTCCCACTAATGCGGATGTCACCTAAACACTGTAAAATATCCAAGTAAAATAGATCAAACAAGAGGACTCACCCGATTGTAACCCTCTCGGTGCGGTATTGATTCCTTGTATCGTTTTGCAGGTATTCAAAGCAAACATGTATCCACCGGGCATTAGTATGCATACAGGGCTTTAATCCAGGGCCTCACAAAATATCAGTATAATTCCGGTCTGGCTGCTAATACTAACACTGTTGCTGGGGGCTCTCCATACCCCTATATAAGCAAAGTCACAAATAGAAACAGGTATCGCAACAGTGTAGTAATAATATGGAAGAGAGATGTGCAGGTAAAAACGTAATTTAATACATGTTACAGAGCGTACATACAAAATTTCAGGCACAGCAAACAAACCCCGCTGACGCGTTTCCCGCTTCACAAGCGGTTCATCAGAGCTGGGAAAGAAGTGTCATGGGCAGCTGTTAAATCTCAGGTAGCAAATCTGAATAGCCAATTAGCAGACAGAAGTCTCACCTCTGACCTAACCTCCTACACTCCATATACTTCTAAGCATTAACTTTCTTGCAGCAACATAAGAAATGTTACAATATCATTATAAACATCACATAATAGCCTATGACACTTCTTTCCCAGCTCTGATGAACCGCTTGTGAAGCGGGAAACGCGTCAGCGGGGTTTGTTTGCTGTGCCTGAAATTTTGTATGTACGCTCTGTAACATGTATTAAATTACGTTTTTACCTGCACATCTCTCTTCCATATTATTACTACACTGTTGCGATACCTGTTTCTATTTGTGACTTTGCTTATATAGGGGTATGGAGAGCCCCCAGCAACAGTGTTAGTATTAGCAGCCAGACCGGAATTATACTGATATTTTGTGAGGCCCTGGATTAAAGCCCTGTATGCATACTAATGCCCGGTGGATACATGTTTGCTTTGAATACCTGCAAAACGATACAAGGAATCAATACCGCACCGAGAGGGTTACAATCGGGTGAGTCCTCTTGTTTGATCTATTTTACTTGGATATTTTACAGTGTTTAGGTGACATCCGCATTAGTGGGACTCTTGGATAGAGTCGGTTTCACCTCTGAACTTTCACTTTATATATATTACAGCATTTATGACTGAGCAGTCTATTTCTTTTTATATGATATGTATATATATATGTGTGTGTATGTGTATATATATGTATATGTGTGTGTGTGCATATATATATATATATATTAGGGTTGCACCGATACCGATACTAGTATCGGTATCGGTACCGATACCAAGTATTTGCATGAGTACTTGTACTCGTGTAAATGCACCGATACTTATACCGATACCTCCACTTCCTACCCATATGCTATCTTGTGGCGTTTTTTCAAACTGCATGTTCCCATTTCATTTTAAACTGGAGTGGAGACTAAACTAAAAAAAAATTGTTTACTACTGTTCTGCCAATACAAATTGCTGTTATTTGTATTATTGTAGGAGAGATCACTGTACCTCGTTCAGACAAACCCCTGAAGTACTGGGCAGTTAATAAACAGATTTCCAGCTCTGGCTAAAATGGCCTAAAAATATCTTTCTGCCCCATGCAGTAGTGTGGAAAGTAAAAGACTGTTCAACTTAGAGTCGAACCTCCATACAAATGTCAGATTGATGTTATATAACAGCCCTACAACCCAATTGCATCACCCCTTTAAATGTAATATTTTATTGTAATATTTTTTATTTATAAACATGTTCAGTGAACTTTTTTATTATTTCATAATGTCTTTTGAATTACAGTCCTTTATAATTATAAAGAAGGAATCTTAAATAATCTGTATTGTGCTTGGTAAAATGTCACATGACATTAAAAAAAAAAAGTATCGGTAATTGGTATCGGCGAGTATTTGAAAACAAGTATCGGTACTTGTACTCGGTCATAAAAAAATGGTATCGGTGCAACCCTAATATATATATATATATATATATGTGTGTGTATGTGTATATATATATATATATGTGTGTGTATATATATATATATATATATATATATATGTGTGTATGTGTATATATATTTATATGTGTGTGTATATATATATATATATATATATATATATATAAAGTATACACAGAAAAGACTGTTATTAGCAGAGCTCTGGAGAGCAACCGCTGAGTAAAGGTAAAACGAAATCTCTGATCTCCAGCCACGGCTCAAAGGAGAGTGGGTGTGTGCGTGTACCGGAACAGCTGTACAGTTATGCAACCAGTGCTAGTCTGTTCACTAGACCCAAAATTTAGTATAGAAATCCATGAGAGGCGCACCACAAACAGCAGAACCAAGACTTCCGTTAAGTGAAACAAAAACACTTAATTATGGGCAAAAATTAAAAGCACAAAAAGGGCTCAAAAAGCCATATAAGCACACTGAATAAAATCATCTGTTGTGAAACAGGAAAACAACGCAGATGCGTGAGCATGCTCACATGATCCCTGCATAGAGAGTAACCTGTAACTACCTCCATATATACCTGGAGATTTAAAGAAACAGTATATACATTTTAAACAACACAATGAAACTTAATTAAAACAGGCTGATATATTACTTATGTTTCTATTATGATACAAACAGGGGTAAGGGTGTTTACCACCAATTTTTCACTTATTCTTTATATATATTTATCTTATTAGAGAAATACATAGATATAAGTCAAATTTATTTAAGGCAAACTTTAATTTTTATTTACATAGCTCTAAATTGGAATATTATATGGTTCTCACACATGAAATATAAGTGTTTAAGGTTGACCACCTGTTGTCTAACATGTTTAACTGAGTATATTTAACAAAATCCTCTTGCATTTCATAATTATTAAAAGAGGAAATATAATGGGAAAAACTAATTGTAAATGTTAAAGAAAATTAGAAAAATAGAGACTTAACTTTGTCCATAGAACATGTGAACTACTAATGTTCTTGAAAAACAGTATGTGCCCGAAGAATTCAAGAGAATGATATATTTAAGTGAAGAGATCTAAGTCCCTTCTCATATTTAGTCCCTGAGGACTACTGGTTTTCAAAGAGAAAATCCAGAATACCTCTCGCTTATTAAGTTTATCCTCTCTGTTTCCTCCACGTCTCCAAATGGGGACATGATCTATCCCTTGTAGGAACAGACTAGACATATCTGAATTATGAACGTTTTTAAAATGCCTTGACACGGGAGTATCTGTTTTTTCATCATCAATTGAACGCAGATGTTCTAAGAACCTATCTTTAATGGGACGTTTGGTTTTACCTACATATTGAATTTTACAGATAAGGCAGGTAAGTAAATATACTACATGAGTAGTATTGCAGTTAATGTAAACATTTATATTATGAACCTTTTGAGAAATGTTGGATGTGAAGGTTTCTCGTTCAGATACATGTTCGCATGTTTTGCAACCATTTCTCCTGAATTTATAAAAACCCTTTCTTCCCTTAAGCCAAGTTTTTTTATTATTAGTCTTGTTGGGTAGATCAGATGGCGATAAATGATTGGCCAAGGTTTTACCTTTCTTCGTTACAAACGCTATACCTTGCTGCACTATTTCTTTCAAAATGGGATCAGTATATAGAATAGGGATAGTTTCTTTGACTATATTACATATTTTTTGGTAGTCTGTGCTGTATGTAGTGATAAATTTAGGGGTCGGTTTATGAATTTGTGTTCCTCTTTTTTTATATTTAAGTAAATCTTCTCTGGGAATGTCCTTAATGCTGTCTTAAGCCCTATTCAAAATTTTATCATTATAGCCTCTTTGTTTTAATCTGGCTGTAATCAATTCAGAGTTTTTTATATACATCATCAATGTGGTACAGTTTCTTTTGGCCCTGATAAATTCTGCCTTCGGGATGCCTCTTAGGACATGTTTGGGGTGACATGAATTAAACTGAAGTATAGTATTGCCAGAAGTGGGCTTTCTATAGAGTGAAGTTTCTATTGTACCGTCTTTAGTGTTAGCTGTAATTGTTAAGTCAAGAAAATTATTGGATGTTGGGTCATGGTCCCCCGTAAATTTGATGCCACATGTATTGTTGTTTAAGTACTCACAGAAGGCATCTGCTTCATGGGCACTGCCATCAAAGATGAAAAACAAATCATCTATGTATCTATAAAAGTGTTTTATGGTGTCCTTATAGGGATTCCTTTCTCCAAAGACGTGGAACAGCTCCCACCAACCCATAAAAAGGTTGGCGTAAGATGGGGCAAATTTAGCCCCCATAGCCGTTCCACGTCTTTGGATAAAGTACTCATTACCAAACATAAAAAAATGATGTGTTAAAAGATACTCTGTTGCCCTTAACAGAAATGTCTTGGTGGCAGGTTCATATTCACTGTATGAATTCAGAAAAAATTCTAATGCTGCAATTCCTTTGTCATGTTGTATACAAGTGTATAATGAGGCTACATATACAACCAAGAATCTATAGTTAGATTCCCATTTGATTTTATCCACTTTGCTCAAGATAGCAGTAGTGTCTTGAATATAAATCAGTAAGCTCTTTACTAATGGCTGTAAGAAAACGTCAACTAGGTCACTTAGGGGTTCATTCAGAGAGTTTATCCCTGCAATGATGGGATGCCCTGGGGGGGAGAGAGGATTTTTGTGGATCTTAGGGAAGTAGTAAAAATGGGAGTTACAGGATGTGTGGGAATGAGTGCTTCTTTTGTACTTAGATTAATGATGTTATTGTGTTTAGCCATTAAAACAATAGCTATCATCTCACTTTTATACTGTTTAGTTGGTTTGCTTTGTAAGGTACAGTAGACCTCCTTATCACCCAGTTGCCTTTTCGCTTCCGCAATGTAGTCTATCCTATCAAGAACAACCACATTTCCCCCTTTATCTGATGGTCTAATTAGGATATCTTCATTTTCAGAAAGAGCTTTTAATGCCTGTTTCTCTTTTTGAGTTGAATTAGATGGATGTTTAGATTCTTTGAGATTGTTATCATTAAGTATTCTAAGTTTCTCTTCTATGGTTTTTTGGAAGATGTCAAGTGCTTTAGGGCGTGCATGCACAGGGTAAAATGTGCTTTTCTTTTTTACAAGGTCAGAATTAATTTCTTTCTCTTTAGCAAAATCTGAGTTTAATGTAATATTCTCCCTTGGTAATTCTCTAAGATCCTTTACTGAGCATAGTTCAATAAAAGATAATAGTTCACTAGTAGCATCACTAGTTGTATTGGAAAACTCTGAAGGTTTCTGTTCCCTCTGCGCATCAGTCCCCTTAAAATGCTTCTGTAAGGTCAATGTGCGTACTTATTTATTGACATCTGAGATGGTCTCAAACAGGTTCCAATGAGCAGAGGAAACAAAATTCAAACCCTTGGACAGGATCTGCATTTGTGTCTTGTCCAAGGTTACACACGATACATTGAAAACCTTTAAATTAGAATCTAGTTCTGATGTTTCTGTCCTTGTGATCTCGTCACATATTTCTTCTGTTGATAGTTGCCCTTGTGTTGCCGATTGGCATATCTGGGTATGCTATTTTACTTTTTTGGTTTTGCTCCCTTTGCCTCTTCCACCTCGATGTGTTTTTTTCGGCTTGTGGTTGGTATAAGGGCATCCCCGTTTTTTGACTCAATATCGTTAACCCCTGCAGTATCCATACTCTGTAATGATTGAAAGACTACTGGTTCATTCTCTTCTACCATATTATCATTGTCTGAAGAGTCCACTTCATACTCAGTGTCAGAGAAGATAACTGTTTTTTCCTTTTTGCTTAATCTTTTATTATTGTTGAACATTTTCTTTTTATTGTAAAATTTGGGTTTCGAATATTCAACATGTGTTCATTTGTATACTTGATTAGAATCATAGCCCCTCTTGTCTCTAGTCATTTTATTAGACTTGAATTGCCACAGTTCTTGTTTAAAATTTTATAATCAATTAGAAGATCAATAAGTGCAAAGGAATAAATGACCAGGATATTATTCCACTTTGTAATAAAGTCAGTCATGTGTGACAAAAGAAGGACATTTCCTGATTCTATGTCCCCTAGGTATTCGCTTGTCATTTTTATATATTAAAAATGATTTAATGTCTAAATCTAATTTAATATCTCTTTTTCTGAGAGTATCAATATCAAAAAAGAGGCTATCAATTGTAGACGTAATTTCCTCATACAGATCTGTTGTGCCTTCATCAAAGTTTCTAAATACATAGCAGTTTTCTAATTTTCTTTAACATTTACAATTAGTTTTTCCCATTATATTTCCTCTTTTAATAATTATGTAATACAAGAGGATTTTGTTAAATATACTCAGTTAAACATGTTAGACAACAGGTGGTCAACCTTAAACACTTATATTTTATGTGTGAGAACCATATAATATTCCAATTCAGAGCTATGTAAATAAAAATTAAAATTAAAGTTTGCCTTAAATAAATTTGACTTATATCTATGTATTTCTCTAATAAGATAAATATATATAAAGAATAAGTGAAAAATTGGTGGTAAACACCCTTACCCCTGTTTGTATCATAATAGAAACATAAGTAATATATCAGCCTGTTTTAATTAAGTTTCTTTGTGTTGTTTAAAATGTATATACTGTTTCTTTAAATCTCCAGGTATATATGGAGGTAGTTACAGGTTACTCTCTATGCAGTGATCAAGTGAGCATGCTCACGAAACGCATCTGCGTTGTTTTCCTGTTTCACAACAGATGATTTTATTCAGTGTGCTTATATGGCTTTTTGAGCCCTTTTTGTGCTTTTAATTTATGCCCATAATAAAGTGTTTTTGTTTTACTTAACGGAAGTCTCGGTTCTCCTGTTTGTGGTGCACCTCTCATGGATTTATATATATATATATATATATATATATATATATATATATATATATATACTGTATATATACATACAAAAAGGTATTGGGGCACATCCATTTTCAAAAGCACAACATATTTTTTGAACTGCTGCAAAAAATTGCCTTCAAACAACATCAAGGGACAACTATTCTTATTAAAGTTGGGATTTTAGTCACACAATATGGCCATATTCTGCTAAGCCAGTCACCACTTACAACTCATGACTGTGTTTGTGCCTTTGGGTACGTGTGTGTGTGTATGTGTGTGTGTGTATATATGTGCATGACTGTGTTTGTGCCTTTGGGTACGTGTGTGTGCGTATATGTGCATGACTGTGTTTGTGCCTTTGGGTACGTGTGTGTGTATATGTGCGTGACTGTGTGTTTGTGCCTTTGGGTACGTGTGTGTGTATATGTGCGTGACTGTGTGTTTGTGCCTTTGGGTACGTGTGTGTATATGTGCGTGACTGTGTGTTTGCACCTTTGGGTACGTGTGTGTGTGTATATTTGCATGACTGTGTGTTTGTGCCTTTGGGTACGTGTGTGTGTGTATATGTGCATGACTGTGTTTGTGCCTTTGGGTACGTGTGTGTATGTGCGTGACTGTGTGTTTGCGCCTTTGGGTACGTGTGTGTATATGTGCGTGACTGTGTGTTTGTGCCTTTGGGTACGTGTGTGTGTATATGTGCGTGACTGTGTGTTTGTGCCTTTGGGTACATGTGTGTGTATATGTGCGTGACTGTGTGTTTGTGCCTTTGGGTACGTGTGTGTGTATATGTGCGTGACTGTGTGTTTGTGCCTTTGGGTACATGTGTGTGTATATGTGTGTGACTGTGTGTTTGTGCCTTTGGGTACGTGTGTGTGTATATGTGCGTGACTGTGTGTTTGTGCCTTTGGGTACGTGTATGTGTATATGTGCGTGACTGTGTGTTTGTGCCTTTGGGTACGTGTGTGTGTATGTGCATGACTGTGTGTTTGTGCCTTTGGGTACATTTGTTTATGTGTGTGTGTGTGTGTGTGTGTGTGTGTGTGTGTGTGTGACCACTCCTATGCTTCTGGCTAAATGTGTGTAACCTATAATATTCGATTCATGATGTTCCCAAATAACTCTACTGGACCTATCTCATGCTTTGTACATGGCTTCTTATAGGTCTCTTCCAGTCTTGGGTGTCTCAGTGTCAATGAGCTTTCTCCCCACGGAGATACCCCTGAAATTCTATGAATGTCCGGACCCCAGTGAGCGAGGAAAGGCTACAGATGTATCGGTGTGTGTTGATCACTCAGTGAGGAGTCCTGGAGTCAAAGGTGAGGAACAAAAGAAAATAGTGAGACAGGTGGGAACTCAGGGAAAGCAAAGAGAGAAATATATATTCTTGGTGACATATTAACTGAACCTTGTAAAGATCAAGACGGAGCAATATAGTAGCTAAAGAGAAGTCAGATGGGTTGTCTGGAATTCACTTAATATACATCCAGTAGTGTGTTTAGCGACCCTCCTTCTAGACCATGTACTTACATATGATAATACACCATAGCTAGATGTGTCACAGATTTGAGATTCCTGCCACACAGAGCGCCCAAACGGCTAAATTACGAGTTTTGCGTTACGTTTTTAATGCTAAAAAAATAGCAATTTCAGCGTAAAAACAGTAACGCCGCTATTGGGAGTTGTGTCGGTATAGCTATACCTTACCGCAAGCATTGTAGCCTGTAACGCAACGTCAATCTCACACTCAAAAAAATGACGTTAAAGCTATTAACCCCTAAACCGCCAGACCCCCATATCACCACTACTAAATAAATATATTAACCCCTAAACCACCAGCCCCCCCCCACATTGCCACTAATAAATTAAACTATTAACCCTTAAACCTATCACCCCCTAACTTTAAATTCAAATTACAATATCCCTATCTTAAAATAAATAAAAACTTACCTGTGAAATAAAAAAACATAAGTTTAAACTAACAATTAACCTAACATAACTATTATACTAAAATTAAAATAACTACCAATTAAATAAACTAAATTACACATTAAAAGAAAACTAACACTACTAAAAAAAATTAAGTCTAAAATTACAAAAAATAAAAAATACGAAATTATGAAAAATAACAAACAAAATTATCAAAAATAATAATAGCCCTATAAAAATAAAAAGCCCCCCCAAAATAAAAACATCCCCAGCCTACAATAAACTACCAATAGCTCTTAAATGGGCCTTTTGTAGGGCATTGCCCTAAAGAAATCAGCTCTTTTACCTGTAAAAAAATGCAAAGACCCCCTCAACAGTAAAACCCACCACCCAACCAACCCCCCAAAATAAAAAACCTAATTCTAACAAAAACCTAAGCTACCCATTGCCATGAAAAGGGCATTTGTATGGGCATTGCCCTTAAAAGGGCATTCAGCTCTTTTACATTGCCCTGAAAAGGGCATTCAGCTCTTTTACATTGCCCTGAAAAGGGCATTCAGCTCTTTTTAAAAAAGCCCAACCCCTAATCTAAAAAAAAAAACACCCAAAAAAAGTAAAAAAAAACACTAAAGGGACAGTCAAGTCCAAAAAAAACTTTCATATTTCAAATAGGGCATGTAATTTTAAACAACTTTCCAATTTACTTTTATCACCAATTTTGCTTTGTTCTCTTGGTATTCTTAGTTGAAAGCTAAACCTAGGAGGTTCATATGCTAATTTATTAGACCTTGAAGGCCGCCTCTAATCTAATTGCATTTTGATAGTGTTTCACCACTAGAGGGCATTAGTTAATGTGTTTCATATAGATAACATTGAGCTCAGGCACATGAATTTACCATGAAGACAGCTCTGATTGGCTAAAATGCAAGTCTGTCAAAAGAACAGAAATAAGGGGACAGTCTGCTGAGGCTTAGATGCAAGGTTATTGCAAGGTTATTACAGAGGTAAAACTTGTATTATAACTGTGTTGGTTATGCAAAACTGGGGAATTGGTAATTAAGGGATTATCTATCTTTTAAAACAAAAAAATTCTGGTGTTGACTGTCCCTTAACCCCTGAAGTCCGGACATCCATCCTCATCCAGGCGGCGTCTTCTATCTTCATCCCGGCGGCGCGGAGCGGATCCATCCTTGAAGACATCTGGCGCGGAGCATCCTCTTCATACGGTCACCGCAGTACACTGGATCTACAATGCAAGGGAACCTTTTCAAAATGGCTTCCCTTGTATTCCTATTGGCTGTTATGATCACTGTTCCTTTAAGGATACCCCTCCCACTTTAAACGCCTTCCTTACCTCACTTCATTGCTTGATTAATGTTGCAGTACACATATCCTTCTGCTGAGGAAGCTGCAAGTAATTCTGCTAATACCTTTCCATGCTGTTCTCACTTCAAGCAGCCTGTCTGTCGCTATCCGCTCAGTTACGCTGCCCTCTCTGAGCTCATCAGATCAGCTGAGAGTAATCTCCTCCCTCCTCCTTCCGGAACACCTCCACTGTTACCGACATGATGTGTCAGCTAAACACTGTTTCAACACAGAATCCTTTCATGCCGAAGAGCAAGTTGAGAACCTCAAATCCATCATAAGTTTGTTACAGTACAATCTTCCATGCCGCCTGCAGTTCTCTACAGAGGTATGCTACATCACTAAGTGCAGAGTTGAAATGCTGTGTTCCTCCTCACGTTAAGCAGCTAATCCTATATATCCAGCCACTTGCGGTAAGACTTGCCTGATTTGTCTGCAAAAAGACGGACGTTACGTTCCTTTTTAAAAAGCCAGTTGTCACTTTATTTTGCTCTCTGCATTACGTGTGTAAGCTCATTCTATATTTATATCACACCAATCTGCCTTGTTCTACATGCAGGGTTTTATTCATGTGAACGTATCTATACTGGCATAAAGCTGCATATCCAAGTGGTTAAATTCTGCTGCTATTCATTTTCCACTGTGAAGTTTCACCCAAGCTGTTAAGCTCTATAAATCTACAGGCTCATAGTTTTCTATCCGTGTCTGGAACCTATTTTCTATATACAGTTCTCCTCATTCTCTTTGCTTTATGGTTGCAATATTATGTTGTAACCATAAAGCTAAAATACCTGCTGGTTATTATTACACACAGCTATGTTCAAAAAGATTATATAGTTGTTTTTAACATCCAGCTACAAAGTTACATATTTATCAGCAGCACTAACCTGTGTATATTAGTTTCTGAGTTGTTGCATTGGCTGATTTGATTCTTGAAATTTAAATCAGCCAATAGGATGAAAGCTAATGAAATTCTATTGGCTATTCAAATCAGCCAATAAAATTTCAGTAGCTCTCATCCTATTGGCTGATTTGAACAGCCAATAGGATTTCAGTAGCTCTCATCCTATTGGCTGATTTGAATTTCAAGAATCAAATCAGTCAATAGGAATGCAAGGGACGCCATTTTGAAAAGGCTCCCTGTCATTGATGATTCAGTGTATGGCGGTGACCGTATGAAGAGGACGCTCCGCGCCGGATGTCTTCAAGGATGGTTCCACTCCGCACCGCCGGGGTGAAGATAGAAGATGCCGCCTGGATGAGGATGGATGTCCGAACTTCAGAAACTGTGAGTGGATCTTCGGGGATTAGTGTTAGGTGTTTTTTTTTGTTTTTGTTTTTTAAATAGGTTTTGTTTGTTTTTTCAGAAAATAAATATAACAACTGTACGACCAAAGCGTACTACATTTCCAAAGTCTCATATGCATACTAGGATAGAGATTTAAAAGAATAGACATGGTAGAGACACAACAAGATCAAATGCATTTACAGATCCCAGCATTCCCTCATCCACCTAGGAGAGCTAGTTGAATCTATCTATATGATCCAGAAGTGGGGGAGGGGATAGGAGGGGTATGCGGGGAGGGAATGCGAGACTTAACTGAGAGGAACAGGGACCATTGTAATGGTCTCCAGACAGGTCAGAACTGATGTGAGACAACAGGTACTCTTAGCAGGTAGGGAGAGGCCACCCTAGGTCACAAAGCTGGGCAATCAGTGGGTGTCAAAACTATGCTTCCATTCCACCCAAATTAACTCAAAGAAATCAGACCTTCCTATAGTGTAGTAAATGTTTTATTTCCCATGGAGTATATATACGCTATTGTTGTAGTGTTAGGTTTTTTTTTACTTTTTTTGTGTGTTTTTTTTTTTAGATTAGGGTTTGGGCTTTTTAAAAAGAGAAATGTAAAAGAGCTGAATGACATTTTAAGGGGAATGGGTAGCTTAGATTTTTGTTCGTTAGGTTTTTTATTTTAGGGGGTTGGTTGGGTGGTGGGTTTTACTGTTGGGGGGGGGTCTTTGTATTTTTTCAAGGTAAAACAGCTGATTTCTTTAGGGCAATGCCCTACAAAAGGCCCTTTTAAGGGCTATTGGTAGTTTATTGTAGGCTAGGAGTGTTTCTATTGGGGGGGGGGCTTTTTTATTTTTATAGGGCTATTCGATTAGGTGTAATTGTTTTTATTTTTGATCATTTTGATTGTTATTTTTTGTAATTTATTGTTATTTTTCGTAATTTAGTAGTTTTTCTTTCTTTCTAATGACACAGTGAGTCCACGGATCATCTCAAATTACTATTGGGAATATCACTCCTGGCCAGCAGGAGGAGGCAAAGAGCATTTATAATAATAAAGAACCTACTGATTCTAACATTTACCAAAATGTCAATTAGTACAACTAGAGACACCAAATGTCACCAGAGTACTACTAAGAGGCGCCTAGGGCAGATATGACACAATATAAGATCTTAAATATAGTACAATTTGGAGAGAGATATTACCATAAATGTGGTGGAAGGTGAAGTACTGTTTAGGGATATATATGACAGCAGTATTTTGTGAAAAATAGAGATCCTGACTCCTAATGAATGGATGCGAAAATCAAGTTAAAATAAGACAATTCAAAAGTGAAGATAGACAATGTGATAATGATATATAGGAACTGTATTAGTCCAATCAATATGGTTAACTTATCAAGTCCAGCAGAGTCCAAAGACTAGTACCCAGAGGGTATATGTGGTGGGCAATATTCCAGGAAAAAGTAGGCTGCTCCTCCAGAGTGCCAGGAACACAGATGGAAAATCTAGAAGAAATTAGATAGAGGGTGCCACATGGTGCAGATCATATGGGATAGATACAAAACAACAGTATGATCATAGGAATCCTACTCACAAGTTGTAGCGCACATAAAAGTGCAGTAATCGCAGTCCGGAACTACACGTCGTCCGGTCGACCACAATAGATAGATTTCACTGATGGAGGTCCTCGTCTCACCAGGGAGAGTCCAGGGATATCCAAGAAGATAAAGTAGATGTGGATCAATGCACCAAAGATCCAACCGGGAGTCCAAAAGGTGCTTGGGAGGGAGCCAAATGGATTTGTCAGGCCCGAGCCCAAGGGAGAAGAAGTATAAACGGCAGCAAATGGAGAATTTAAAATATATATAAAAAGTTTTTTTTTAATAACAATAAAAACAACAGCAACTCGTTTCTCAGTGTAACACACTGTTTCATCAGGCTATACAAACATTCTCTAAGCTGCCATATTTAAAATAATTGAGAACCAATCATTGATCAGAAAAATCTCACACCCCTAATGGGGCATACCAATATGCAGAAAGAAATTGAATCAATACAGAAACAATTGCAATTTTTCCTACCTTAATTCTGATTGGCTGATAGAATCCTATCAGCTAATCGGAATTCGAGGGACGCCATCTTGGATGACGTCACTAAAGGAACCGTCATTCATCGTTCAGTCGTCGGTGGAAGAAGATGGCTCCGCGTCGGCTCGTTTGAAGATGGCTCCGCTCCGGATGGATGAAGATTGAAGACGTCGCCTGGATGTTGACTTCAATCGGATGGAAGACTTCTTCAGCGCCCCTTGGATGATGACTTCAATCGGATGGAAGACTTCTTCAGCGCCCCTTAGATGATGACTTCTGCCGCTCCGGATGTCTTCTTCTGTTCCATCGGTGGTCGGCTGGCTGAAGACGGCTAAAGGTAGGATGATCTTCAGGGGGGTAGTGTTAGGTTTATTTAAGGGGGGTTTGGGTTAGATTAGGGGTATGTGGGTGGTGGGTTTTAATGTTGGGGGGGTTGTATTTTTTTTTTTACAGGCAAAAGAGCTGAATTCTTTGGGGCATGCCCCGCAAAAGGCCCTTTTAAGGGCTGGTAAGGTAATAGAGCTGTTAACTTTTAAATGTAGAATAGGGTAGGGCATTTTTTTATTTTGGGGGGCTTTGTTATTTTATTAGGGGGCTTAGATTAGGTGTAAGTAGCTTAAAATTGTTGTAATATTTTTTAAATGTTTGTAACTTATTTTTTTTATTTTTTGTAACTTAGTTTTTTTTATTTTTTGTACTTTAGTTAGTTTATTTAATTGTATTTAATTGTAGTTATTTGTAGGTAATTTATTTAATTAATTTAATGATAGTGTAGTGTTAGGTTTAATTGTAACTTAGGTTAGGATTTATTTTACAGGTAATTTTGTATTTCTTTTAGCTAGGTAGTTATTAAATAGTTAATAACTATTTAATAACTATTCTAACTAGCTAAAATAAATACAAAGTTACCTGTAAAATAAATATAAATCCTAAAATAGCTACAATGTAATTATTAATTACATTGTAGCTATCTTAGGGTTTATTTTACAGGTAAGTATTTAGTTTTAAATAGGAATAATTTATTTAATGATAGTGTAGTGTTAGGTGTAATTGTAACTTAGGTTAGTTTTTATTTTACAGGTAAATTTCTCTTTATTTTAACTAGGTAGCTATTAAATAGTTATTAACTATTTAATAGCTATTGTACCTAGTTAAAATAAATTGAAATTTGCATGTAAAATAAAAATAAATCCTAAGACAGATACAATATAATTATTATTTATATTGTAGCTATCTTAGGGTTTATTTTACAGGTAAGTATTTATTTTTAAATAGGATTAATTTAGTTAATAAGAGTAATAATATTTAGATGTATTTAATTAATATTTAAGTTAGGGGGGTGTTAGGGTTAGTGTTAGACTTAGGTTTAGGGGTTAATAATTTTATTATAGTTGCGGCGGTGTAGGGGGGGCAGGATAGGGGTTAATAATTTTATTATAGTGGCGGCGGTGTAGGGGGGGCAGGATAGGGGTTAATAGGTATTATGTAGGTGGCGGCGGGGTCCGGGAGCGGCGGTTTAGGGGTTAACATATATATTATAGTTGCGGCGGGGTCCGGGAGTGGCAGTTTAGGGATTAACATATTTATTATAGTGGCGGCGGGGTCCGGGAGCGGCGGTTTAGGGGTTAATCAGTTTATTAGAGTGGCGGTGGGCTCCGGGAGCGGCGGTTTAGGGGGTAATACATTTATTTAGTTGCAGCGGTGTAGGGGGGACAGATTAGGGGTGTTTAGACTTGGGGTACATGTTAGGGTGTTAGGTGTAGACAGCTCCCATAGGAATCAATGGGATGTCGGGCAGCAGCGAACATGAACTTTCGCTATGGTCAGACTCCCATTGATTCCTATGGGATCCGCCGCCTCCAGGGCGGTGGATTGAAAACCAGGTACGCTGGGCCGGAAAAGTGCTGAGCGTACCTGCTAGTTTTTTGATAACTAGCAAAAGTAGTCAGATTGTGCCGAACTTGTGTGCGGAACATCTGGAGTGACGTAAGAATCGATCTGTGTCGGACTGAGTCCGGCGGATCGAAGCTTACGTCACTAAATTCTACTTTTGCCGGTGTGTAGGGCTTGATAACTTAGGCGAATCAGCCTCGCCACAAATACGCTGCGGAATTCCAGCGTATTTGAGGTTGACGGCTTGATAACTAGAGGCCATAGTCTCATCTGATGATTTAGAAACATTCTTAATCTTTCCGTTTTCTTTAAAGGCTATACTTCATTGTCCACCTTGGAATCTGCCCTTGAATGTTACTTGTCTTATCTCAGTTAAGATATAGTGTAAGCATGGCACAAGTTTTGCTCCTTTTTGGATATTGACTATACCTTTTCTGAGTTTCTACCTATAACTAGTAACCTACTATTTTCTCCTGGTATAAATCATAAAGTCTTTAAATATTGGGCTGAAAAAGGTTTACAATTTGTGAAACAACTAGTTGATGGAAATTACCAAATTCTTGCAGTTGAAACAATTTTCCATGATTATGAGCTACCTAGGTCAAACTTGTTTGCCTAATTTCAAATACGACATTTTATCTGATCACAGAAATGTCTCTTCCCTCCTACAATTGCGTGGTCTGATATCAAGTTCCGTATACAAAAATGTATATCTGGTGACACCTCTATCTCTTTGATGTAAGACATCATGTTGACTAAATTTGGATAATCTTTGTAACTTGTGGCTACCAGTTATCTCTTCAATAAACCATGAAATAATTAAACAGAGTTTCATCATTCTTGTCAAATGTAAAGTTTCTATGAGCTGGAAAGAATCGCGTATGAAATTGATTAATAATGACTATTTATCGCCTCTTAAAGTATCTAAGTTCTACGCAATAAAGTCTAGTGCCTGCCCTTACTGCTCTAATGTTATTGCAGATCTGTATCAAATGTTTTGGTTTTGCCCCAAAGTCAACCAATTATGGTTGAAAATTATATATTGGTATAACAAATTGTATAAAATAACTATCTCTTTCTCGTTAGATCTTTTTTTTTATTCACCCACAGAGCACTAGAGACAGTGGCCTCTAGTTATGAAGCCGTCTACTTAGCTGCATTCACCGGCCCAATACGCTCGCCTAAGCTCGCCTACCATCGCCGTCGCGGACCTGAATACGTTCGCCAAAGTTATCAAAAAAGCTGTCAAGAAGCCACGCACCAAGTACGGAGCGATGAGCAGTGGACTGTTGTTAACTGACAGTCATCGATCTCGCTGCTCATCGGCTTTTTTGCAGCTTTTTTGATAGCCTGTCACTAAGCACCCACACTAAACTACACTGTTTTACCCCCTAAACCGCTGCTCCCGGAGCCTCCCGCACCTAAATAAAGTTATTACCCCCTAAACCGCCACTCCTGGACCCCGCCGCAACTAAATTAAATGTTTAACCCCTAAACCGCCGCTCCCGGACCCCGCCGCCACCTATATTAAACTTATTAACCCCTAAACCTAAGTCTAACACTAACACCCCCCTAACTTTAATATTATTTTAATAAATCTAAATAAAACTTACTATTATTAACTAAATTAATCCTATTTAAAACTAAATTCTTAACTTTAAAATAAAGCCTAAGATAGCTACAATATATCTAATAATTACATTGTAGCTATTTTAGGATTTATTTTTATTTTACAGGCAACTTTGTATTTATTTTAACTAGGTACAATAGTTATTAAATAGTTATTAACTATTTAATAACTACCTAGCTAAAATAAGTACAAAATTACCTGTAAAATAAATCCTAACCTAAGTTACAATTAAACCTAACACTACACTATCATTAAATAAATTAAATAAATTACCTACAGTTACCTAAAATTAAATTAAATTAAATAAACTAAACTATAGTACAAAAAAAAAAAAACACTAAATTACAGAAAATAAAAAAGAATTACAAGGTTTATTTAAACTAATTACACCTAATCTAAGCCCCCTAATAAAATAATAAAGCCCCCCAAAATAAAAAAAATGCCCTACCCTATTCTAAATTACCAAGTAACCAGCTATTTTACAAGCCCTTAAAAGGGCTTTTTGCTGGGCATTGCCCCAAAGTAATCAGCTCTTTTACCTGTAAAAAGAAATACAACCCCCCCAACATTAAAACCCACCACCCACATACCCCTACTCTAACCCACCCAAATCCCCCTTAAAAAAACCTAACGCTAACCCCCTGAAGATCATCCTACCTTGAGCCGTCTTCACCCAACCGGGCCGAAATCTTCATCCAAGGTGCGCAGAGGAGGTCCTTCATCCGGTAGAAGTCTTCATCCAGACGGCGTCTTCAATCATCATCCATCCGGAGCGGAGCCATCTTCAAAGGAGCTGACGCGGAGCCATCCTCTTCAACCGACGACTGAACGATGAATGAAGGTTCCTTTAAGGGACGTCATCCAAGATGGCGTCCCTCAAATTCCGATTGGCTGATAGGATTCTATCAGCCAATCAGAATTTAGGTAGGAAATTAAGGTAGGAAAAATCTGATTTGAACAGACAATAGAATGCGAGCTCGGCACTTTTCCGGCCCAGAGCTTGCATTCTATTGGCTGATCGGAACAGCCAATAGAATGCGAGCTCAATCTGATTAGCTGATTGGATCAGCCAATCCGATTGAACTTCAATCTGATTGGTTGATTGAATCAGCCAATCAGATTTTTCCTACCTTAATTCCCAATGGCTGATAGAATCCTATCAGCCAATCGGAATTCGAGGGATGCCATCTTGGATGACGTCCCTTAAAGGAACCTTCATTCGTCGTTCAGCCGTCGGTTGAAGAGGATGGCTCCACGTTGGCTCCTTTGAAGATGGCTCCGCTCTGGATGGATGAAGATTGAAGACGCTGCCTGGATGAAGACTTCTACTGGATGAAGGACCTTCTCTGCGCACCTTGGATGAAGATTTTGGCCCGGTTGGGTGAAGACGACTCAAGGTAGGATGATCTTCAGGGGGTTAGCGTTAGGTTTTTTTAAGGGGGGTTGGGTGGGTTAGAGTAGGGGTATGTTGGTGGTGGGTTTTAATGTTGGGGGGGTTGTATTTCTTTTTACAGGTAAAAGAGCTGATTACTTTGGGGAAATGCCCCGCAAAAAGCCCTTTTAAGGGCTGGTAAAAGAGCTGGTTACTTGGTAATTTAGAATAGGGTAGGGCATTTTTTTATTTTGGGGGGCTTTATTATTTTATTAGGGGGCTTAGATTAGGTGTAATTAGTTTAAACTTCTTGTAATTCTTTTTTATTTTTTGTACTTTAGTTAGTTTATTTAATTGTATTTAATTGTAGTTATTTGTAGGTAATTTATTTAATTTATTTAATGATAGTGTAGTGTTAGGTTTAATTGTAACTTAGGTTAGGATTTATTTTACAGGTAATGTTGTATTTATTTTAGATAGGTAGTTATTAAATAGTTAATAACTAATAACTATTGTACCTAGTTAAAATAAATACAAAGTTGCCTGTAAAATAAAAATATATCCTAAAATAGCTACAATGTCATTATTAGTTATATTGTAGCTATATTAGGGTTTATTTTACAGGTAAGTATTTAGTTTTAAATAGGGATAATTTAGTTAATAATAGTAAGTTTTATTTAGATTTATTAAAATAATTTTAAAGTTAGGGGGGGTGTTAGTGTTAGTGTTAGACTTAGGTTTAGGGGTTAATAAGTTTAATATAGGTGGCGGCGGGGTCCGGGAGCGGCGGTTTAGGGGTTAAACATTTAATTCAGTTGCGGTGGGGTCCGGGAGCGGCGGTTTAGGGGTTAATGAGTTTAATGTAGGTTGTGGCGGTGTTGTGGGGGGCAGGATAGGGGTTAATAACTTTAATATAGGTGGCGGCAGGGTCCGGGAGCGGTGGTTTAGGGGTTAAGCAATTTATTTAGTTGCGGCGGGGTCCAGGATCCGCAGGATAGGGGTTAATAAGTTTATGTAGTGGCGGCGGTATAGGGGGCAGCAGATTAGGGGTTAATATGTATAATGTAGGTGGCAGCGGGGTCTGGGAGCGGCGGTTTAAGGGGTAATAAATTTATTTAGTTGCGACGGTGTAGGGGAGGGCAGATTAGGGGTGTTTAGACTCGGGTACATGTTAGGGTGTTAGGTGCAGACGTTTCCCATAGGAATCAATGGGATATCGGGCAGCAGCGAACATGAGCTTTCGCTATGGTCAGACTCCCATTGATTGCTATGGGATCCACCTCCTCCAGGGCGGCGGATTGAAATCCAGGTACGCTGGCCCGGAATAGTGGCGAGCGTACCTGGTAGTAGTTTGATAACTACCAAAAGTAGTCAGATTGTGCCGAACTTGCGTTCGGAATATCTAAAGTGACGTAACCATCAATCTGTGTCGGACTGAGTCCGGTGGATCGAAGTTTACGTCACTATATTCTACTTTTGCCGGGCAGTAGGGGTTGATAACTAAGGCGAATCAGCCTCGCCACAAATACGCTGAGGAATTCCAGCATATTTGCGGTTGACGGCTCGATAACTAGAGGCCAGTGTTTCGATAAATATTTTAAATACCATCATATTGACAGCCAGATTCTGCATACTTTTTTGGATGAGCCAATAGAATTGACCTCGCATTCTATTGGCTCATCCAATCAGCCGACAGCCAATCGGATTGAAGTTCAATCCAATTGGCTGATTAAATCAACCAATCTGATTTTTCCTACCTTAATTCCGATTGGCTGATAGAATCCTATCAGCCAATCGGAATTCGAGGGAAGCCATCTTGGATGACGTCATTTAAAGGAACCTTCATTCGTCTTTAGTCCGTCGGCCGAGGAGGATGTTCCGTGTCAGAGGTCTTGAAGATGGAGCCGCGGATGGATGAAGACTTCTGCCGGATGGAGGACCTCTTCTGCCCCGCTTGGATGAAGACTTCTGCCGGATGGAGGACCTCTTCTGTCCCGCTTGGATAAAGACTTCTGCCGGATGGAGGACCACATCGCCCGGATTGGATGAAGAATTCGGCCCGGCTGGGTGAACACAGCTCAAGGTAGGGTGATCTTCAGGGGGTTAGTGTTAGGTTTTATTAAGGGGGGATCGGGTGGTGGGTTTTAATGTTTGGGGGGTCTTGTATTTTTTTTTAACAGGTAAAAGAGCTGATTACTTTTGCAATTTAGTATAGGGTAGGGTATTTTATTATTTTGGGGGGCTTTTTTATTAGGGGGCTTAGATTAGGTGTAATTAGATTAAAATTCTTGTAATATTTTTTATTTTTTGTAATTTAGTGGGGGTTTTTTGTACTATAGTTTAGTTCATTGAAATGCATTTGAGTTTAGATAATTGTAGGTAATTTATTTAATTAATTTATTGATAGTGTAGTGTTAGGTGTATTTGTAACTTAGGTCAAGATTTATTTTACAGGTAATTTTGTAGTTATTAACTATTTAATAGCTATAATTGTGCCTAGTTAAAATAAATACAAAGTTGCCTGTAAAATAAATATAAACCCTAAAATAGCTACAATGTAATTATTAGTTATATTGTAGCTATATTAGGGTTTATTTTATAGGTAAGTATTTAGTTTTAAATAGGATTCATTTATTTAATTTTAGAAATTTTAATTTTGTTTTATTTAAATTATATTTAATTTAGGGGGGTGTTAGGGTTAGGGTTAGACTTAGGTTTAGGGGTTGATAAATGTATTATAGTAGCGGCGACATTGGGGGCGGGAGATTAGGGGTTAATAATTGTAGGTAGGTGGCGGCGACGTTGAAGGGGCAGATTAGGGGTTAATAAAATTTATTATAGTGTTTGCGAGGCGGGATTGCTGCGGTTTAGGGGTTAATACATTTATTATAGTGGCGGCGATGTCCGGCCGGCAGATTAGGGGTTAATAAGTGTAGGTAGGTGGTGGCGACGTTTGGGGGGGGCAGATTAGGGGTTAATAAATATAATATAGGTGTCGGCGATGGTAGGGGCAGCAGATTAGGGGTTCATAGGGATAATGTAGGTGGCGGCGGTGTCCAGAGCGGCAGATTAGGGGTTAATGGTATAATACAGGTGGCGACGATGTTGGGGCCGGCAGATTAGGGGTTAATAAGTGTAAGGTTAGGGGTGTTTAGACTCGGGGTTCATGTAAGGGTGTTAGGTGTAGACTTAGAAAGTATTTTCCCATAGGAAACAATGGGGCTGCGTTAGGAGCTGAACGCTGCTTTTTTGCAGGTGTTAGTTTTTTTTCCAGCCAGCTCAGCCCCATTGTATCCTATGGGGAAATCGTGCCCGAGCACGTTTTTCCAGCTTACCGCTACCGTAAGCAACGCTGGTATTGAGGTTAGAAGTGGAGCTAAATTTTGCTCAACGCTCACTTTTCTGAGGCTAACGCAGCCATTCAGAAAACTCGTAATACCAGTGTTGTTTAAAGTAAGCCGTGGAAAAAAAAGGAGCGTTAGCCCCGCAAGTTTTTACCGACAAAACTTATAATCTAGCCGTTAGATTTTATTATTGTTTCAAAGGATATTGATCTTGATAGAAGGTAGATATGTAATATGAGATGTCCTTATAGCAGAAATTAGAGCTGCAACAACTAATCATCATAATCGATAATAATTGATTATGAAAATAGTGGTCAACGAATCTCATAATCAATTAGTTGGTCTGTGCACAACACCAGCTGCTTCACTCTAATGAGCTCCTGCGCATGGTATTGTGTTTTATGGTTATGTCCTTAGCCTAAAGGACGTCTACAGACGTTTACTTTTCACTTTTCAGGACAGTATAAGTTTACAACTACCCCTGGCTTATCTGCAACCCAGATATAATAGTCATCATTTGGATTGTTTATATTAAATCAGGTTATTTGAAACTATGCTTTGCATGATATAGTGCTGAGCTTGTTATTTACACCTTGCCCCTAGATTTTTGGGAGTTATTTGAATTAATGTGCACTTTTATCTGTTTGCACAATTATTAGCGGATTGCTTGCTTTTGCTGATTATATGTACTGTATAAATAAATGTGTAAGACTTTGTCCTGTTATTGATATACAGTCATAAGAACTTTTTATTTATTTTTTTATTTTTTTTATATTTTTAATTAATTGTGATATGTACCAGATTCAACCTTTTATAAGTATATATCTTTTATTTTTAGAGCGGACTAGATATTTCCCCTAACCTTATACCTGGTTATTTACCATTGCATATAGATATTCAAGATATTTTTTATGTTAGAATGAAGTCCAGGGTTACTTTATTGAGAGGCCCCTTGCCAAGGTGGAATTTCTACCTCTTTTCAAACAGTTTTTGGTTTTGTTTAATGTTTTAATTATAAAGCTGTGCTCTGCTGCTTAAAAATTGGACAAACAGTAAAGTTTTAGTCTGAAGTTTATATTTGTACACTCAGTATGTGGATTCTTTTTAAAATATAGGAAACAATAATTGATTTTTTTTATCCGATTAGTCGATTAATCGAAAAAATAAAAATTAATCGATTATGAAAATAATCGTTAGTTGCAGCCCTAGCAGAATTATATTTTATGCTATATATACAGTCCTGATACAATAAATATAGTATTCTGGAGAAGCCTAGAAACCGAGCTATTAACAAATAATTGTAAAGAGTTAATATTAGGTAATGACTTCAATAACGCTCCTAAAATACCGCTAGACAGATTCATAAATGGCGAAATACGTCAAAAAATCAGACAAAAGAAAACGGAATGCTGGAGTAAATATTAGTAAAAAGAAACCAGAATAGTTCAAGAAATAACTCAAAATCTTTAATTGTTAGGAATCTGGAGGTTAAGAAACACAGCAGATAATAATTATACGTGGATTTCTATAACTCATAAGAGCGACTATTTCCTTATATCAGAAAAACTAGTCAAAAACATTTCAGAAGCTAAAATAACTCATAATAATCTCAGATCACTCTCCCATTAGTTTGTCACTAGGCTCCAAAACGAGGTCTAGTAAAAGTAATAGATTCTATTTTCCAGAATACTTGTGTAAGAGTAAAAACTGTACTCACTTTTTAGAAAGTAAATGGAAGGATCATGAGCTTTTGGGCAGCGTCTGTCAGGATTCCATTTCATGTTTTACTTCTCTCACTTCTCATCACATGGTTCTCTCACTTTCATGTTACTTAAGGCTCCACCTGTCAGCAAACAGGTGCTTAGTTATTTTCATTAGCAGGAGTAACAGCTTACACACAGTCTCTGAGCTGCATTGTTTTTCTCAAACCAACTGCTTTCACAAAGGACTGTTTGCTTGGATTACTCTGGACTATTTTCTACAAGGATTACATCCCCTGAAATATCCTGTTTGCATCCTTGGATTTACAGCTAAGTTACCTCTTAATTTTATTCCATGCATACTAATAGAGAACTTAACTGCTGAATTGTTATTGTACACTTACAGCATCACTCTTAATTTAACTGGAGCTGACAGGCACTGCAGTTTTCTAAATTACTCTGCACACTATTTCATACTGGGGAATCACTGTCTCCTGCTGCTTTAAGAACAAGACACTTTGAGCTCTAAGATTACAAGCTTGAACTGAAGAGGATTTAACTATTTCAAAATAAAAACTGTTACTTGGTTTTGCAACCGCAAGTCTGGGCATGTTGCCAAATTCCTCTCTTACTCTGCAGCAGCTGCTCTCAATAAACACAGCTACAAAGTAGCAGCTACAAGACAACTGAAGAATTCTCTGTGACTTGTTAAAAGTATATCTCTTGCAAACCAAGCTTACTTCTTACAAGGATTAACCAACTCTCTCCTGCATTACATGTTTATTTAATGTAAGCTTAAAAAATAATTTTTGTTCTCTCAAGTTCTTTAAATTAGAAGCATATTTTTCTTCTATCATTTTTTCATTATTTTTCCATACTGTGCCAGTCTAACAGTATTGGAAATATTGTGCTTAGAAGGATTCATGTTGTGATAGTACTAACAGCATTGAACCTCTAACTTAATATTAATTCACCACAGGTTTACTGGTCTATGCTCACCTAAATAGCCCAAAAACCCTGGTGATACAAAACAATAATTGATCTGCAGTTGCGTTCCACTTACATAGTTGAGATAGACTTTACAGCGTCAAAGGAAGAAATTAGAGGAGAAAATGTAGCACATAAAAAAAAAAAATAAGGCTATGGAAAAACAACTTGCCAGGCAGGTTTCTAATTCTTATAATAAATATCTTTTAAATCCCTCACAATTTGTTTGGGATAAATATATTCATGGTAAAGAAGAAAGAGATTTCAATACAAAAAAGATTACAACCAAGAGTATAAATCTATAGATATGCACAAATAAACAGGCAAGATCTTAGCTAATTTCATTAAAATGAGGAAGAAATCTAATGTAATATCTATGATAGAGGAACTAAGACTGAAGAAATAGCAGAATCATTAGGTCTTATTTCTCCTAAATATATGATACATTTAGAAAATAAAAATGAACTGATCATTGGGCTAATCTCTGTATATCTAGATAAACAGATCATTAAGCTAAACTCTGTATATCTAGATAAACAGATCATTGAGCTAAACTCTGTATATCTAGATAAACAGATCATTGGGCTAATCTCTGTATATCTAGATAAACAGATCATTGAGCTAAACTCTGTATATCTAGATAAACAGATCATTGAGCTAAACTCTGTATATCTAGATAAACAGATCATTGAGCTAAACTCTGTATATCTAGATAAACAGATCATTGAGCTAAACTCTGTATATCTAGATAAACAGATCATTGAGCTAAACTCTGTGGGCAAGATTACAAATGCGTTGTCGCCGGTTTTTACGCGGTTTTGGTGTCACATATACGGCGCTGCATATAAATGCGGCGCGTATATTTCGCCCGTCGCCCGACATTTTTACTCCCATAAGCTAACATAGAACCACGTCTCAAATTGATATCACATATTCAGCGCAGGGACTTACGCTGCAAAAATGGAGAAATTTTACTCCATTTTCACCTCGCCACACATAGGCAGGCACAGCAAGCCTTATGCTGAAAATGTGAGCACCGTAACTGCCTGAAAATATTAACTAACACCTAACGCATGCGCAATATCTATCTACCTGTCAACCGCAATCCCCCACCGCAATAACTAATAAAGTATATTAACCCCTAATCCACCATTAACCCACATCGCAATCAACGTAATAAATGTATTAACCCCTAATCCGCCAAACCCAAACAACGCAACAATTCTAATAAATCTATTAACCCCTAATCAGCCAAACCCCCACAACGCAAATAACTATTTAAATTACTAAGCCCCCTAACCTAACACCCCCTAAATGAAATCCAATTACCTAAATTAAAAAATGCTAAGTTACAATTAAAATAAAAAAGCTAACATTACTTAAAAATAAAAAAATTAAAAATTAAATTAATCTGATTACAAAAATAAAAAAGTCTAACATTACATAAAATAATAAACCAAATTATTAAAAATAAAAAAATTAAACCTAATCCCTTTGAAAATAAAAAAGCCCCCTCCCCAAAAATAAAAACACTCCCTAATCTAATGCTAAACTACCACTAGCCCTTAAAAGGGCCTTTTGTAGGGCATTGCTCTAAGTTAAACAGCTCTTTTACCTTAAAAAATACTAAGTCCCCCCCTCTAACAATAAAATCCCCACCCACCAAACCCCTCAAAATAAAAAAAATCTAACACTAAAAAATCCTAAACTACCCATTGCCCCTAAAGGGGCATTTGTATGGGCATTGACCTTAAAAGGGCATTCAGCTCTATTACTGCCTTAAAAAGGGCATTCAGCTCTTTTAAGAGTGCTCAATATATCCTTAATCTAAAAAAAATAAAAAAAATCCTAATTTGAACAGCCAATAGGATTTCAGCAGCTCTCATCCTATTGGCTGATTTGAATTTGAAGAATCAGCCAATGCAAGGGACGCCATATTTAAACGCGTACCTTGAATTCACTATTCAGTGTACGACGGCGATCGTACGAAGAAGATCCTCCTTGCTCCATAGCTCCGCGGTCACCGGTCCTGCTCCACGCTCATCTCCGCTCTCCCCCGGCTTGGTCCTGGATGAAGAAGGAAGTGGTCCCCGCTTGGAAGAAGATGTCGGCCGCTTGGAAGAAGACTTCACCGCCTGGAACAGGACCTTTTCCGTTGGACTTCAGGAACGGTGAGTATCTATTTGGGGGTTAGAGTTAGGATTTTTTTTTTTTTTAGATTAGGTATATATTGGGCACTCTTAAAAGTGATGAATGCCCTTTTAAGGGCAATGCCCATACAAATGCCCCTTTAGGGGCAATGGGTAGTTTAGGATTGTTTAGTGTTAGGTTTTTTTTATTTTGGGAGTTTGTTAGGTGGTGAGTTTTACTGTTAGAGGGGGGACTTTGTATTTTTTAAGGTAAAAGAGCTGTTTAACTTAGGGCAATGCCCTACAAAAGGCCCTTTTAAGGGCTATTGGTAGTTTAACATTAGATTAGAGGGTTTTTTTATTTTGGGGGGGGCTTTTTTATTTTCATAGGGATTAGGTATAATTTTTTAATTTTTGATCATTTTGTTTATTATTTTCTGTAATGTTAGACTTTTTTATTTTTGGTAATCTTAGATTAATTTATTTTAATTTAATCTTAGGTTTATTTTTCTTAGTACTGTTAGGATTTTTTATTTTAGTTGTAATTTAGGATTTTATTATTTTATGTAATTTGGGGTTAATTTAGTGGGTGTTAGGCTAGGGGGCTTAGCAATTAAATTAGTTATTTGCGTTGTGGGAGTTTGGCCGATTAGGGGTCAATAGGTTAATTAAGGTACTTGCATTGTTGGGGTTTGGCCAATTAGGGTTTAATAGGTTAATTAGGATTATTGCATTGTGTGGGTTTGACGGATTAGGGGTTAATAGATTTATAAGGTTTGTTTTGCGATGTGGGTTAATGGCGGATTAAGGGTTAATAGTTTTAATAGCTACTTTGCGATGTGGGTTAATGGCGGATTAGGGGTTAATACATTTATTAGGTAGTTTGCAATGTTGGGGTTGCCGGATTTAGGGGTTAATACTTTTACTAGGTAGATCGAGATGTGGGTGAATGGCGGATTAGGGGTTAATAGTTTAATTAGGCATATTGCGTTGTGGGGGGTTGTCGGTTTAGGGGTTAATACATTTATTATTAGTTGTGATGTGGGGGGATTGCGGATATAGGGTTTTTTACGTGTCGGGTTTATTTTTGGGAGGCGGGCTAGACTTTTACAGGAGATTTTATATATTTTTTTATTTTCTTCTGCTCCGGCAGTTTCTAAAGTGCCGTAAGTCACTGGCAACTCCAGAAATTTGTATTTACGGTCATTTCTGGACATCGCTAGTTTGTCTGACTTACGGCACTTTATGAACTACCAGAGTTCTGTAACATTTCCCTACCTTGTTACGTTGTCCTACCTACGTAACGTGTACGGCAAAGCCTAAATCTAGATAGAAAACTTTCATATCCGCCATATTTGTTTCAAAAGGAGGCTGATGTTAAAATAGTGATCAAATTCTGTGTAATTTTAAGACCACGTTATATTTGGCTGTTTTCAGTGCAGATCTCGCTGAAACATAAATAATTAAAATATGAACACAAAATATTATGTATGGTATTAGCTTGTGATGATAGCGTTAATTTTATACATGTATTTTTCAGGCTATGTAACAAAAAATAATCTAAACATATCTGTACCCTGAAAAAATACATTTATAAAAGTAACGCTATCATCACAAGCTAATAACATACATAATATTTTCACATCAGCCTCTGTTTGAAACAAAAATACGCGTTACGTAGATAGGAAACCGTAACACAGTAGGCAGATATTACAGAACACCGGTGCAGTGTATGTGATACCCCGATGTGTGAGGTGAAATTACGGGCGGTGCGGGTTTCAGCAGTTACGCTGAAGCTTGCGCCGCATATGTAATCTCGCCCTGCAGGGGGCGGCGTTGCACCAGCAGCTCTTGTGAGCTGCTGGTGCAATGCTGAATATGGAGAGCGTTCAGCGAGGTCTTGCGGACCTGATCCGCACTGTCGGATCAGGTCCGCAAGACCTATGATTAATAGGCCTCTATATATCTAGATTAACAGATCATTGGGCTTATCTCTGTATATCTAGACAAACAGCTCATTGGGCTAATCTCTGTATATCTAGATAAACAGCTCATTGGGCTAATCTCTGTATATCTAGACAAACACCTCATTGGGCTAATCTCTGTATATCTAGATAAACACCTCATTGGGCTAATCTCTGTATATCTAGATAAACAGGTCATTGGACTAATCTCTGTATATCTAGATAAACAGCTCATTGGGCTAATCTCTGTATATCTAGATAAACACCTCATTGGGCTAATCTCTGTATATCTAGACAAACAGGTCATTGGACTAATCTCTGTATATCTAGATAAACAGGTCATTGGACTAATCTCTGTATATCTAGACAAACAGCTCATTGGGTTAATCTCTGTATATCTAGATAAACAGATCATTGGACTAATCTCTGTATATCTAGATAAACAGCTCATTGGGTTAATCTCTGTATATCTAGATAAACAGCTCATTGGGATAAACTCTGCCTTTTTAAAGCTCTTTTAAGGACCTTTATAGTACCGACCAGTCTTCTTTGAGTGGAGAACGTTAGATCATTGGGCTTTACACAAACAGATATGACAGACGCACAATAAATAACAGAGCTCCTATACTTTCTTGCAGGGGAAGTCACTGCACAACTAAATTACACTCTCATGCTGGACGCGGGGCGCTCTCAGAACCGAGCAGTCTTTAGTCCCTCTGCTAGACGGTCAGTCGATGGAACCCTGCAACTGACATCCAGTCGTGTGTGTGTGACGCACTCTATTGTACTGCCAGTGAGTGTCCCTGTCTATTGCTTAATTACACATTTACACTCTGTGACATCAAAGTAAAGAAAAGATCTGTTAATAAAAACAGCTCATTTATACAATAGATTAACAAAAGACTAAACTCAGCCTAAAGAAATAAATGCCTTGACTAAAGTAATACACCAAATGTATTTACGTTAATATAATATTACGATTACAAAGACACACGTGCTAAATTAAAATGTTTTGAAAATGTTTTATGCAAAAACATTGTTGAAATCAGCCCTAGCTCAGGATAAAGTAATCAGACAATTAGACCATACAGAAGGTGACATCAGGATAAAGTAATCAGACAATTAGACCATACAGCAGGTGACCTCAGGATAAAGTAATCAGACAATTAGACCATACAGCAGGTGACCTCATGATAAAGTAATCAGACAATGAGACCATACAGCAGGTGACCTCAGGATAAAGTAATCAGACAATTAGATCATAGAGCAGGTGACCTCATGATAAAGTAATCAGACAATGAGACCATACAGCAGGTAACATCAGGATAAAGTAATCAGACAATTAGATCATAGAGCAGGTGACCTCATGATAAAGTAATCAGACAATTAGATCATAGAGCAGGTGACCTCATGATAAAGTAATCAGACAATTAGATCATAGAGCAGGTGACCTCATGATAAAGTAATTAGACAATTAGACCATACAGCAGGTGACCTCAGGATAAAGTAATCAGACAATGAGACCATACAGCAGGTGACCTCATGATAAAGTAATCAGACAATGAGACCATACAGCAGGTGACCTCAGGATAAAGTAATCAGACAATTAGACCATACAGCAGGTGACCTCATGATAAAGTAATCAGACAATTAGACCATACAGCAGGTGACCTCATGATAAAGTAATCAGACAATTAGACTATACAGCAGGTGACCTCATGATAAAGTAATCAGACAATTAGATCATAGAGCAGGTGACATCATGATAAAGTAATCAGACAATGAGACCATACAGAAGGTGACATCAGGATAAAGTAATCAGACAATTAGACCATACAGCAGGTGACCTCAGGATAAAGTAATCAGACAATTAGACCATACAGAAGGTGACATCAGTATAAAGTAATCAGACAATTAGACCATACAGCAGGTGACCTCAGGATAAAGTAATCAGACAATTAGACCATACAGCAGGTGACCTCAGGATAAAGTAATCAGACAATTAGACCATACAGCAGGTGACCTCATGATAAAGTAATCAGACAATTAGACCATACAGCAGGTGACCTCAGGATAAAGTAATCAGACAATTAGATCATACAGCAGGTGACCTCAGGATAAAGTAATCAGACAATGAGACCATACAGCAGGTGACATCAGGATAAAATAATCAGACAATGAGACCATACAGAATGTGACATCAGTATAAAGTAATCAGACAATTAGACCATACAGCAGGTGACATCAGGATAAAGTAATCAGACAATTAGACCATACAGCAGGTGACCTCAGTATAAAGTAATCAGACAATTAGACCATACAGCATGTGACCTCAGTATAAAGTAATCAGACAATTAGACCATACAGCAGGTGACCTCATAATAAAGTAATCAGACAATTAGACCATACAGCAGGTGACCTCAGGATAAAGTAATCAGACAATTAGACCATACAGCAGGTGACCTCAGGATAAAGTAATCAGACAATTAGACCATACAGCAGATGACCTCATGATAAAGTAATCAGACAATTAGACTATACAGCAGGTGACCTCATGATAAAGTAATCAGACAATTAGACCATACAGCAGATGACCTCATGATAAAGTAATCAGACAATTAAACCATACAGCAGGTGACCTCAGGATAAAGTAATCAGACAATTAGACCATACAGCAGATGACCTCATGATAAAGTAATCAGACAATTAGACCATACAGCAGGTGACCTCAGGATAAAGTAATCAGACAATTAGACCATACAGCAGGTGACATCAGTATAAAGTAATCAGACAATTAGACCATACAGCAGGTGACATCAGTATAAAGTAATCAGACAATTAGACCATACAGCAGGTGACATCAGTATAAAGTAATCAGACAATTAGACCATACAGCAGGTGACATCAGTATAAAGTAATCAATTAGACCATACAGCAGGTGACATCAGTATAAAGTAATCAGACAATTAGACCATACAGCAGGTGACATCAGGATAAAGTAATCAGACAATTAGACATACAGCAGGTGACCTCAGGATAAAGTAATCAGACAATGAGATCATACAGCAGGTGACCTCAGTATAAAATAATCAGATAATTAGACTATACAGCAGGTGACCTCAGGATAAAGTAATCAGACAATTAGACCATACAGCAGGTGACATCAGGATAAAGTAATCAGACAATGAGACCATATAGCAGGTGAACTCAGGATAAAGTAATCAGACAATGAGATCATACAGCAGATGACCTCAGGATAAAGTAATCAGACAATTAGACCATACAGCAGGTGACCTCATGATAAAGTAATCAGACAATTAGACCATACAGAAGGTGACATCATGATAAAGTAATCAGACAATGAGACCATACAGAAGGTGACATCATGATAAATTAATCAGACAATGAGACCATACAGCAGGTGACCTCAGGATAAAGTAATCAGACAATTAGACCATACAGCAGGTGACCTCAGGATAAAGTAATCAGACAATGAGACCATACAGCAGGTGACCTCAGGATTAAGTAATCAGACAATTAGACCATACAGCAGGTGACCTCAGGATAAAGTAATCAGACAATTAGACCATACAGCAGGTGACCTCAGGATAAAGTAATCAGACAATTAGACCATACAGCAGGTGACCTCAGGATAAATTAATCAGACAATTAGACCATACAGCAGGTGACCTCAGGATAAAATAATCAGACAATTAGACCATACAGCAGGTGACCTCATGATAAATTCATCAGACAATTAGACCACACAGAAGGTGACCTCAGGATAAAGTAATCAGACAATTAGACCATACAGCAGGTAACCTCATAATAAAGTAATCAGACAATTTGACCATACAGCAGGTAACATCAGGATAAAGTAATCAGACAATTAGACCATACAGCAGGTGACCTTAGGATAAAGTAATCAGACAATTAGACCATACAGCAGGTGACCTCAGGATAAAGTAATAAGACAATTAGACCATACAGCAGGTGACCTCAGGATAAAGTAATCAGACAATTAGACCATATAGCAGGTGACCTCAGGATAAAGTAATTAGACAATTATACCATACAGCAGGTGACATCAAGATAAAGTAATCAGACAATGAGACCATACAGCAGGTGACCTCAGGATAAAGTAATCAGACAATTAGACCATACAGCAGGTGACATCAGGATAAAGTAATCAGACAATTAGACCATACAGAAGGTGACATCAGGATAAAGTAATCAGACAATTAGACCATACAGCAGGTGACCTCAGGATAAAGTAATCAGACAATTAGACCATACAGCAGGTGACCTCAGGATAAAGTAATCAGACAATTAGACCATACAGCAGGTAACCTCATGATAAAGTAATCAGACAATTAGACCATACAGCAGGCGATCTCATGATAAAGTAGTCAGACAATGAGACCATACAGCAGGTGACATCAGGATAAAGTAATCAGACAATGAGACCATAGAGCAGGTGACATCAGGATAAAGTAATCAGACAATTAGACCATACAGCAGGTGACCTCATGATAAAGTAATCAGACAATTAGACCATACAGCAGATGACCTCAGGATAAAGTAATCAGACAATTAGACCATACAGCAGGTGACATCAAGATAAAGTAATCAGACAATTAGACCATACAGCAGGTGACCTCAGGCTAAAGTAATCAGACAATTAGACCATACAGCAGGTGACCTCAGGATAAAGTAATCAGACAATTATACCATACAGCAGGTGACCTCATGATAAAGTAATCAGACATTTAGACCATACAGCAGGTGACCTCAGGATAAAGTAATCAGACAATTTGACCATACAGCAGGTGACATCAGGATAAAGTAATCAGACAATTAGACCATACAGCAGGTGACCTCAGGATAAAGTAATCAGACAATTAGACCATACAGCAGGTGACCTCAGGATAAAGTAATCAGACAATGACCTGAGGATAAATTAACCTGTCTTTATCTTCTCTCTCAGGAGTGTGTTCAGGACTCTCTCTCCCCTATGCGAATCATGTTTAATTTCTCTACGATTGGAAAATCTGTTCTAACTGAAGACTCACCCAGAAACCACAGTGGGCAGGTACCAAATACCAAATAAGACTCTGTGTGTATTTATTTTTCACACATTAGGTAACACTCTCATGGTCTTATCCTCTCTCTCTCTCTCTGAAGGTTTCATTTCAGAAGGACTGTGGGAGTGATGGTGTTTGCATCGATGACCTGAGGGTTGAGGCAAAATTCACTGGGTGAGGATAAGGGCAGGACTATAACTGTATTCCTTTTACACTCTCACCATATTCATTACATACTCTCACCAACACTGTATTCTTGTCTACCAACACTCTCACCATATCCTTGTCTACCAACACTCTCACCATATTCTTGTCTACCAACACTCTCACCATGCCTTGTCTACCAAAACTCTCACCATATTCTTGTCTACCAACACTGTATTCTTGTCTACCAACACTCTCATCATGTCCTTGTCTACCAACACTCTCACCATATTCTTGTCTACCAACACTCTCACCATGTCCTTGTCTACCAACACTCTCACCATGTCCTTGTCTACCAACATTCTCACCATGTCCTTGTCTACCAACACTATCACCATATTCTTGTCTACCAACACTCTCACCATATTCTTGTCTACCAACACTCTCACCATATTCTTGTCTACCAACACTCTCACCATATTCTTGTCTAGCAACACTATATTCTTTTCTACCAACACTCTCACAATATGCTTGTTTACCAACAGTCTCATCATGTGACCCTCATGTCACCCCTCTATTATATGCCTCTAATCATCTGACCCCTCATAGTACCCCATAATAATCTCCAAACTGCTATTAATCCTAAATCCCCTGTAATGTCCTTAACTGTAGAGGTGATGAGATAAAGTGGTGCATATTGTTAACAGAATGCCAGTGGCTAGTGCAGTAACAAGTCATTATTGTCCTCCATATAAATAAAATGGTGACATTTAAAACAATTTCAGCAAACAAAGTGTTAATGTTATATAGTGACTGAAGAAAACCTGGGGGATAATTGTGTCTGGTGGATTAAGGGATGCTAGTAAAATGGATAAATTAAGATGGGTGTCTTTCTCTCCTGCAGTCCCACTCTCTTGTCAAATGTCTCAAAATGTTCTCTGTGTCTCTAGCAGGTGACTCAATCACTAACATCTCTCTCTTCTACAGAATCTCTAACGCCTCTCTCTTCTACAGAATCACTAACACCGTTCTCTTCTACAGAATCACCAACACCGTTCTCTTCTACAGAATCACTAATACCTCTCTCTTCTACAGAATCACTAGCACCGTTCTCTTCTACAGAATCACTAACGCCTCTCTCTTCTACAGAATCACTAACACCGTTCTCTTCTACAGAATCACTAAAACCTCTCTCTTCTACAGAATCACTAACACCTCTCTCTTCTACAGAATCACTAACACCTCTCTCTTCTACAGAATCACTAACACCGTTCTCTTCTACAGAATCACTAACACCTCTCTCTTCTACAGAATCACTAACACCTCTCTCTTCTACAGAATCACTAACACCTCTCTCTTCTACAGAATCACTAACACCTCTCTCTTCTACAGAATCTCTAACGCCTCTCTCTTCTACAGAATCACTAACACCGTTCTCTTCTACAGAATCACTAACACCTCTCTCTTCTACAGAATCACTAACACCTCTCTCTTCTACAGAATCACTAACACCTCTCTCTTCTACAGAATCACTAACACCTCTCTCTTCTACAGAATCACTAACACCTCTCTCTTCTACAGAATCTCTAACGCCTCTCTCTTCTACAGAATCACTAACACCGTTCTCTTCTACAGAATCACCAACACCGTTCTCTTCTACAGAATCACCAACACCGTTCTCTTCTACAGAATCACTAATACCTCTCTCTTCTACAGAATCACTAGCACCGTTCTCTTCTACAGAATCACTAACGCCTCTCTCTTCTACAGAATCACTAACACCGTTCTCTTCTACAGAATCACGAAAACCTCTCTCTTCTACAGAATCACTAACACCTCTCTCTTCTACAGAATCACTAACACCTCTCTCTTCTACAGAATCACTAACACCGTTCTCTTCTACAGAATCACTAACACCTCTCTCTTCTACAGAATCACTAACACCTCTCTCTTCTACAGAATCACTAACACCTCTCTCTTCTACAGAATCACTAACACCTCTCTCTTCTACAGAATCACTAACACCGTTCTCTTCTACAGAATCACTAACACCTCTCTCTTCTACAGAATCACTAACACCGTTCTCTTCTACAGAATCACTAACACCGTTCTCTTCTACAGAATCTCTAACGCCTCTCTCTTCTACAGAATCACTAACGCCTCTCTCTTCTACAGAATCACTAACACCTCTCTCTTCTACAGAATCACTAACACCTCTCTCTTCTACAGAATCACTAACACCGTTCTCTTCTACAGAATCACTAACACCTCTCTCTTCTACAGAATCACTAACACCTCTCTCTTCTACAGAATCACTAACACCTCTCTCTTCTACAGAATCACTAACACCTCTCTCTTCTACAGAATCACTAACACCTCTCTCTTCTACAGAATCACTAACACCTCTCTCTTCTACAGAATCACTAACATGTTCTCTTCTACAGAATCACTAACACCGTTCTCTTCTACAGAATCACTAACACCGTTCTCTTCTACAGAATCACCAACACCGTTCTCTTCTACAGAATCACTAACATGTTCTCTTCTACAGAATCACTAACACCTCTCTCTTCTACAGAATCACTAACACCGTTCTCTTCTACAGAATCACCAACACCGTTCTCTTCTACAGAATCACCAACACCGTTCTCTTCTACAGAATCACTAATACCTCTCTCTTCTACAGAATCACTAGCACCGTTCTCTTCTACAGAATCACTAACGCCTCTCTCTTCTACAGAATCACTAACACCGTTCTCTTCTACAGAATCACGAAAACCTCTCTCTTCTACAGAATCACTAACACCTCTCTCTTCTACAGAATCACTAACACCTCTCTCTTCTACAGAATCACTAACACCGTTCTCTTCTACAGAATCACTAACACCTCTCTCTTCTACAGAATCACTAACACCTCTCTCTTCTACAGAATCACTAACACCTCTCTCTTCTACAGAATCACTAACACCGTTCTCTTCTACAGAATCACTAACACCGTTCTCTTCTACAGAATCACTAACGCCTCTCTCTTCTACAGAATCACTAACACCATTCTCTTCTACAGAATCACTAACACCGTTCTCTTCTACAGAATCACTAACACCGTTCTCTTCTACAGAATCACTAACACCTCTCTCTTCTACAGAATCACTAACACCTCTCTCTTCTACAGAATCACTAACACCGTTCTCTTCTACAGAATCACTAACACTGTTCTCTTCTACAGAATCACTAACACCTCTCTCTTCTACAGAATCACTAACACCTCTCTCTTCTACAGAATCACTAACGCCTCTCTCTTCTACAGAATCACTAACACCGTTCTCTTCTACAGAATCACTAACACCGTTCTCTTCTACAGAATCACTAACACCTCTCTCTTCTACAGAATCACTAACACCTCTCTCTTCTACAGAATCACTAACACCTCTCTCTTCTACAGAATCACTAACACCGTTCTCTTCTACAGAATCACTAACACCGTTCTCTTCTACAGAATCACTAACACCTCTCTCTTCTACAGAATCACTAACACCTCTCTCTTCTACAGAATCACTAACACCTCTCTCTTCTACAGAATCACTAACACCTCTCTCTTCTACAGAATCACTAACACCTCTCTCTTCTACAGAATCACTAACGCCTCTCTCTTCTACAGAATCACTAACACCGTTCTCTTCTACAGAATCACTAACGCCTCTCTCTTCTACAGAATCACTAACACCATTCTCTTCTACAGAATCAAACAGCTGGTTGTGGGACTGTCTCAAGAGGTTAATCTGACCATCTCTGTACAAAACCTTGGGGAGGACTCATACAACGCTCGTGCTCTCATATCCCATCCTACTGCACTGTCATATCGTAAAGTTTCCCTTATTCAGGTACTGCAGCTGTCTCTTTGTACTGGAGCCATCTGTACTGTCAGTTACATGCCTATCAGAGGGTCTGTCACTATCTGTCTGTACTATCAGTTACATGCCTATCAGAGGGTATGTCACTAGCTGCCTGTACTATCAGTTACATGCCCATCAGAGGGTCTGTCACTATCTGTCTGTACTATCAGTTACATGCCCATCAGAGGGTCTGTCACTATCTGTCTGTACTATCAGTTATATGCCCATTATAGGGTCTGTCACTAGCTGTCTGCACTATTAGGTTACATGCCAATTAGAGGGTCTGTCACTAGCTGTCTGCACTATTAGGTTACATGCCCATCATAGGGTCTGTCACTAGCTGTCTGCACTATTAGGTTACATGCCAATTAGAGGGTCTGTCACTATCTGTCTTTACTATCAGTTAAATGCCCATCAGAGGGTCTGTCACTACCTGTCTGTACTATCAGTTACATGCCCATCATAGGGTCTGTCACTAGCTGTCTGCACTATTAGGTTACATGCCAATTAGAGGGTCTGTCACTAGCTGTCTGCACTATTAGTTTACATGCCCATCATAGGGTCTGTCACTAGCTGTCTGCACTATTAGGTTACATGCCAATTAGAGGGTCTGTCACTATCTGTCTTTACTATCAGTTAAATGCCCATCAGAGGGTCTGTCACTAGCTGTCTGTACTATCAGTTACATGCCCATCAGAGGGTCTGTCACTAGCTGCCTGTACTGTTAGTTACATGCCCATCAGAGGGTCTGTCACTAGCTGTCTGTACTATTAGTTGCATGCCCATCAGAGGGTCTGTCACTAGCTGTCTGTACTATTAGTTGCATGCCCATCAGAGGGTCTGTCACTAGCTGTCTGTACTATTAGTTGCATGCCCATCAGAGGGTCTGTCACTAGCTGTTTGTACTATCAGTAACATGCCCATCAGAGGGTCTGTCACTAGCTGTCTGTACTATCGGTTACATGCCCATCAGAGGGTCTGTCACTAGCTGTCTGTACTATTAGTTGCATGCCCATCAGAGGGTCTGTCACTAGCTGTCTGTACTATCAGTTACATACCCATCAGAGGTTCTGTCACTAGCTGTCTGTACTATCAGTAACATGCCCATCAGAGGGTCTGTCACTAGCTGTCTGTACTATCAGTAACATGCCCATCAGAGGGTCTGTCACTAGCTGTCTGTACTATCATGTTACATGCCAATCAGAGGGTCTTTCACTAGCTGTCTGTACTATCAGTTACATACCCATCAGAGGGTCTGTCTCTAGCTGTCTGTACTATCAGTTACATACCCATCAGAGGGTCTGTCACTAGCTGTCTGTACTATCAGTTACATACCCATCAGAGGGTCTGTCACTAGCTGTCTGTACTATCAGTAACATGCCCATCAGAGGGTATGTCACTTGATGCGTAATACAAACCTGCACAACTGAGCGCCTTTGGAATCCTATTGCCAGATATAAAAGAAAGTTCTGTAGGCTCAATGGAGAGAGGGCAAGGAAATCTTATCCCAAGAGAAATAGGCAGCAGCTAGTCTTCCCAGCGTGTCTGCATACACGCTACACAAAAGTAAGAGAAATCTAAAACGCAAAAAGAGTGCGCTCCAAGCCCAAATGAATAAAATATAAAAGTATTTATTAAATCTATGTAAAAACATGATATTGTAAAAAGCGGTCAGCACAAAAAAGTGCAGAATACAGGTGAATGAACAGGTGCAGACAGCATACGCGTTTCGTGCATATGCGCACGTGGTCACTGCTTGCCTTTGCACCTGTTCATGATCCTATTTAAGACAAAGGTTCTTAAAGAGATACAGTTCTCATAATTATAACAACCTGTAATGAGCGTAAATATAAATACATAGGAGCTAAAAAACATGTATCTATTTAACAGTATAAGTATGCAAACCTCTATTGACTAAGTGTGTCCCACTATATTTCTATATGAATTATTTAATACATAATTTAGCAAGTAGAAATAAATTGCCTTAATATTGTCTTCTCAAATCCAAGGCACTTATATATCTAAGAATTGTTGACGTTGACATAAGAAAAAGAACTTGAGTTTATACTGACTTGATATTTTAAATCTAAATGAACACATTCATTAATACTGGGCTATTGGGCAAATAAATCTATATCCCTTCTCATGTTAATACCCAAAAGATGACTGGTTTGTAAATTAAGCATCCAAAAAATGTCTCTTTTGTCGATAGACATCTCTCTATTTCCTCCTCTTCTCCAGAGAGGAACAAAATCTATACCTTGGATCATAAGAGCTGATGTATCTGAATTGTGTAGTAACTTGAAGTGTCTGGCTACTGGAGTATCTGAGAATTCATCTTCAATAGAGTGCAGGTGTTCCAAAAACCTCTCTTTAAGTGGTCTCTTTGTTTTCCCAGTATATTGCTTAGAACATAGTTTGCATGTGAGTAGATAAATTACACGTGTAGTTGCACAATTAATATAGTAATTGATTTTATGATCCTTCTTAGTGACAGTGGATACAAATTTATCTCCTTCACATACAAAATCACAGGTTCTGCATATAGGACGTCTGCACTTGTAGAAGCCTTTTTTCTGCTGTAACCAACATCTGTTGTTTTGTGGTTTAAGATCAGAAGGCGAGAGATAGTTTGCCAAAGTTTTGCCTTCCTTGGACATAAAGTCACAGCCATTCTGCATTATATCTTTCAATGGTGGGTCAGTAACAAGGATAGGTATGGATCCCCTTACAATATTACATATTTTATTAAATTCAAGACTATATGTCGTGATGAATTTTATTTTTTGATTTACCTGTCCATTGTTTTTGTATTGTAGCAGATCTTCTCTCTTAGTATTATCTACACTTCTCTTAGCTTTAGTCAGTACTTTTTCAGTATAGCCTCTATCCATAAGTCTTTTTGTAGCCTCATTTGACTGTTTCTGATAATCAATATCTGTTGTACAGTTCCTTTTTATCTTGGTATATTCCCCTTTGAGGATACCCCTGACTACATGCCTGGGATGACAAGAATCGTATTTACGAATAGTATTCCCGGCAGTCGGTTTTCTGTACACAGTAGTATTAATAGTACAATTATCATTGCTAGTTAGGGTTACATCCAAAAAGGTAATCTGTGTGGCATTATGTTGACTAGTGAATACTAAACCACAATTACTGGTGTTTAGATATTTGCAGAAATCATTTGCTTCATCTGCGCTTCCATCAAAGACAAACAGCAGATCATCAATATATCTGAAAAATTGAACAATTTTCTCTCTATATGGATTTGTTTGTCTCATGTGTTTGTCTCATGTGTTTGTGTCCGTCTCATGTGTTTGTCTCATGTGTTTGTGTTTGTCTCATGTGTTTGTCTCATGTGTTTGTCTCATGTGTTTGTCTCATGTGTTTGCCTCATGTGTTTGCCTCATGTGTTTGCCTCATGTGTTTGTGTCCGTCTCATGTGTTTGTCTCATGTGTTTGTGTTTGTCTCATGTGTTTGTCTCATGTGTTTGTCTCATGTGTTTGCCTTATGTGTTTGTGTCCGTCTCATGTGTTTGTCTCATGTGTTTGTCTCATGTGTTTGTCTCATGTGCTTGTCTCATGTGATCTTTAATTGAGATGTGATTTGTTGTCTCCTGAAGAGTAACAGACGTCAGACAACAGTGTTGTGTTCAGCTCCAGAGAGTCAGAAACATGTGACCTGTGGCATTAATAGCCCAGTACTGAGACCTAATGCAACGGTGAGTTACCAGAGATACAGTGACACAAACAATTATGTGCAGTACCATATATATATATATATATATATATATATATATATATATATATACAGTAACATGATCTGCAACAGATATAGTAACATATATATATATACATACAGTAACATGCCCTGCAACAGATACAATAACATATATATATATATATACAGTAACATGCCCTGCAACAGATACAATAACATATATATATACAGTAACATGCCCTGCAACAGATACAATAACATATATATATATATATATACAGTAACATGCCCTGCAACAGATACAATAACATATATATATATATATATATATATACAGTAACATGCCCTGCAACAGATACAATAACATATATATATATATACAGTAACATGCCCTGCAACAGATACAATAACATATATATATATATATATATATATATATACAGTAACATGCTCTGCAACAGATACAATAACATATATATATATACAGTAACATGCTCTGCAACAGATACAATAACATATATATATATATACAGTAACATGCCCTGCAACAGATACAATAACATATATATATATACAGTAACATGCCCTGCAACAGATACAATAACATATATATATATATATATATATATATATATATATATATATATATATATATATATATATATATACAGTAACATGCCCTGCAACAGATACAATAACATATATATACAGTAACATGCTCTGCAACAGATACAGTAACATATAACATAATTTATGTAAGAACTTACCTGATAAATTCATTTCTTTCATATTAGCAAGAGTCCATGAGCTAGTGACGTATGGGATATACATTCCTACCAGGAGGGGCAAAGTTTCCCAAACCTCAAAATGCCTATAAATACACCCCTCACCACACCCACAAATCAGTTTAACAAATAGCCAAGAAGTGGGGTGATAAGAAAAAAGCACGAAAGCATATAAAATAAGGAATTGGAATAATTGTGCTTTATACAAAAAAATCATAACCACCACAAAAAGGGTGGGCCTCATGGCAGTGACGTGCAGTGATGTCAGAGGATGGTGAGGCAGTGGCTAGGATACGCCTTCATTCTTTAGATATCCTTTGTTGAAGAAATAGCAATGCACATGGGTGAGCCAATCACATGAGGTATCTATGTGCAGCCACCAATCAGCAGCTACTGAGCATATTTAGATATGATTTTCAACAAAGGACATCAAAAGAATAAAGAAAATTAGATATTAGATGTAAATTGGAAAGTTATTTAAATTTGCATATGGGTTTCATATGGGTTTCATGTCCCTTTAAATGGTGTCTTGGAAAACTGGTCAACTTAGTAAACATCTGATTTTAGTCTAAAAGGATTGTAACAGAAACTCTTGCCAGATAACACAATGCTTGCTCTGATTATGAGATCTAGAAATCCATGCCCATTAAAATATGTTTAAAACATACATTTTACTTTAATGCTGCAAATTATGCTTATAGATTCTTTCATTACATAAGGGATGAGAGTCAGAGGGGGAGGAAGAGAGACAGAGAGAGAAAGAGACCATGGGGGAGAACAACACATAAGGAGAGAGATGGATAGATAGAGAGAGAGACACACACACACACACAAGGGGGGGGGACCACAGCATTTTAAAGTAATAAAACAGCAGAGCTACAGAGAGTTCAGAAAATTAGTCTATAATTTAGTGTGAAGTACAGAGGCAAGCTGCTAAGTTAGTGGGTGTAAAGTTTGAGTAAACAAAATACAAAAACGACCCTGCTATAAAAGAGTAAACAAACACTAAACCACATTCATTAAATTATCATTTTAACTAACAGAATCTTTCAGTAAAATCTTACTTTAATAAGATGTGGGTGAAACACTGCTCTCTGTGCCTCTTTTCCTGCTCTGTAAGGATTCAGGAAGTGACAGTGGCACATTCCACTGCACTTAGAGGGGAAGAACAGAACTCTCTTTTTCACTTTAGCAAAGCTAGCAGGTTCACAGGACAGCAACAAAATATATGAAAGTTGTTTTTTTGCGTTTTTGTTTTGTTTTATATGATTTAACATCCAGCCCCAACCCTATGTTCCACTTACTAATGCCTCTCACTGGATTGGTTCAGCCCAAATAGGACTGCCTCAAATAAGCAGTTAATGGGCCATGCAATGATCTTAACCACTTGCATCCAGTAGATGGCGCAGCATGTTGTGTAATGGTGGGCAGACCTGATTGTGCCTCTTCATTGCACAACATATAGCTGTGAGAAAAAAAAATGCTGGGGGAAAAAATTTACAAATTTTTTTTTAAAGCCAATAAAAAAAAATATATTTTTGCCCATATGAGAGGTGAAGCACTGCCTCACCTGCCTCTAGTGACTGCACATCACTGCCTCATGGACTCTTGCTAATATGAAAGAAATGAATTTATCAGGTAAGTTCTTACATAAATTATGTTTTCTTTCATGTAATTAGCAAGAGTCCATGAGCTAGTGACGTATGGGATAATGACTACCCAAGATGTGGATCTTTCCACGCAAGAGTCACTAGAGAGGGAGGGATAAAATAAAGACAGCCAATTCCTGCTGAAAATAATCCACACCCAAAATAAAGTTTAATGAAAACATAAGCAGAAGATTCAAACTGAAACCGCTGCCTGAAGTACTTTTCTACCAAAAACTGCTTCAGAAGAAGAAAACACATCAAAATGGTAGAATTTAGTAAAAGTATGCAAAGAGGACCAAGTTGCTGCTTTGCAAATCTGATCAACCGAAGCTTCATTCCTAAACGCCCAGGAAGTAGAAACTGACCTAGTAGAATGAGCTGTAATCCTTTGAGGCGGAGTTTTACCCGACTCGACATAGGCATGATGAATTAAAGATTTCAACCAAGATGCCAAAGAAATGGCAGAAGCTTTCTGGCCTTTTCTAGAACCGGAAAAGATAACAAATAGACTAGAAGTCTTTCGGAAAGACTTAGTAGCTTCAACATAATATTTCAAAGCTCTAACAACATCCAAAGAATGCAACGATTTCTCCTTAGAATTCTTAGGATTAGGACATAATGAAGGAACCACAATTTCTCTACTAATGTTGTTGGAATTCACAACCTTAGGTAAAAATTGAAAAGAAGTTCGCAACACCGCCTTATCCTGATGAAAAATCAGAAAAGGAGACTCACAAGAAAGAGCAGATAATTCAGAGACTCTTCTGGCAGAAGAGATCGCCAAAAGGAACAAAACTTTCCAAGAAAGTAATTTAATGTCCAATGAATGCATGGGTTCAAAAGGAGGAGCTTGAAGAGCCCCCAGACCCAAATTCAAACTCCAAGGAGGAGAAATTGACTTAATGACAGGTTTTATACGAACCAAAGCTTGTACAAAACAATGAATATCAGGAAGATTAGCAATCTTTCTGTGAAAAAGAACAGAAAGAGCAGAGATTTGTCCTTTCAAGGAACTTGCGGACAAACCTTTATCTAAACCATCCTGAAGAAACTGTAAAATTCTCGGTATTCTAAAAGAATGCCAAGAAAAATGATGAGAAAGACAACAAGAAATATAAGTCTTCCAGACTCTATAATATATCTCTCTAGATACAGATTTACGAGCCTGTAACATAGTATTAATCACAGAGTCAGAGAAACCTCTTTGACCAAGAATCAAGCGTTCAATCTCCATACCTTTAAATTTAAGGATTTGAGATCCTGATGGAAAAAAGGACCTTGCGACAGAAGGTCTGGTCTTAACGGAAGAGTCCATAGTTGGCAAGAGGCCATCCAGACAAGATCTGCATACCAAAACCTGTGAGGCCATGCCGGAGCTACCAGCAGAACAAACGAGCATTCCTTCAGAATCTTGGAGATTACTCTTGGAAGAAGAACTAGAGGCGGAAAGATATAGGCAGGATGATACTTCCAAGGAAGTGATAATGCATCCACTGCCTCCGCCTGAGGATCCCGGGATCTGGACAGATACCTGGGAAGTTTCTTGTTTAGATGAGACGCCATCAGATCTATTTCTGGAAGTTCCCACATTTGAACAATCTGAAGAAATACCTCTGGGTGAAGAGACCATTCGCCCGGATGCAACGTTTGGCGACTGAGATAATCCGCTTCCCAATTGTCTATACCTGGGATATGAACCGCAGAGATTAGACAGGAGCTGGATTCCGCCCAAACCAGAATTCGAGATACTTCTTTCATAGCCAGAGGACTGTGAGTCCCTCCTTGATGATTGATGTATGCCACAGTTGTGACATTGTCTGTCTGAAAACAAATGAACGATTCTCTCTTCAGAAGAGGCCAAGACTGAAGAGCTCTGAAAATTGCACGGAGTTCCAAAATATTGATCGGTAATCTCACCTCCTGAGATTCCCAAACTCCTTGTGCCGTCAGAGATCCCCACACAGCTCCCCAACCTGTAAGACTTGCATCTGTTGAAATTACAGTCCAGGTCGGAAGAACAAAAGAAGCCCCCTGAATTAAACGATGGTGATCTGTCCACCACGTCAGAGAGTGTCGTACAATCGGTTTTAAAGATATTAATTGAGATATCTTTGTGTAATCCCTGCACCATTGATTCAGCATACAGAGCTGAAGAGGTCGCATGTGAAAACGAGCAAAGGGGATCGCGTCCGATGCAGCAGTCATAAGACCTAGAATTTCCATGCATAAGGCTACCGAAGGGAATGATTGTGACTGAAGGTTTCGACAAGCTGAAATCAATTTTAGACGTCTCTTGTCTGTCAAAGACAGAGTCATGGACACTGAATCTATCTGGAAACCCAGAAAGGTTACCCTTGTCTGAGGAATCAATGAACTTTTTAGTGAATTGATCCTTCAACCATGATCTTGCAGAAACAACACAAGTCGATTCGTATGAGATTCTGCTAAATGTAAAGACTGAGCAAGTACCAAGTTATCGTCCAAATAAGGAAATACCACAATACCCTGTTCTCTGATTACAGACAGAAGAGCACCGAGAACCTTTGTAAAAATTCTTGGAGCTGTAGCTAGGCCAAACGGCAGAGCCACAAACTGGTAATGCTTGTCCAGGAAAGAGAATCTCAGGAACTGATAGTGATCTGGATGAATCGGAATATGCAGATATGCATCCTGTAAATCTATTGTGGACATATAATGCCCTTGCTGAACAAAAGGCAAGATAGTTCTTACAGTTACCATTTTGAATGTTGATATCCTTACGTAACGATTCAATATTTTTAGATCCAGAACTGGTCTGAAGGAATTCTCCTTCTTTGGTACAATGAAGAGATTCGAATAAAACCCCAGCCCCTGTTCCAGAACTGGAACTGGCATAATTACTCCAGCCAACTCTAGATCTGAAACACATTTCAGAAATGCTTGAGCTTTCACTGGATTTACTGGGACACGGGAAAGAAAAAATCTCTTTGCAGGAGGTCTTATCTTGAAACCAATTCTGTACCCTTCTGAAACGATGTTCTGAATCCAAAGATTGTGAACAGAATTGATCCAAATTTCTTTGAAAAAACGTAACCTGCCCCCTACCAGCTGAGCTGGAATGAGGGCCGCACCTTCATGTGGACTTAGAAACTGGCTTTGCTTTTCTAGAAGGCTTAGATTTATTCCAGACTGGAGATGGTTTCCAAACTGAAACTTCTCCTGAGGATGAAGGATCAGGCTTTTGTTCTTTGTTGAAACGAAAGGAACGAAAACGATTATTAGCCCTGTTTTTACCCTTAGATTTTTTATCCTGTGGTAAAAAAGTTCCTTTCCCACCAGTAACAGTTGAGATAATAGAATCCAACTGAGAACCAAATAATTTGTTACCCTGGAAAGAAAGGGAAAGTAGAATTGATTTAGAAGACATATCAGCATTCCAAGTTTTAAGCCATAAAGCTCTTCTAGCTAAAATAGCTAGAGACATAAACCTGACATCAACTCTGATAATATCAAAAATGGCATCACAGATAAAATTATTAGCATGTTGAAGAAGAATAATAATATTATGAGAATCATGATCTGTTACTTGTTGCGCTAAAGTTTCCAACCAGAAAGTTGAAGCTGCAGCAACATCAGCCAATGATATAGCAGGTCTAAGAAGATTACCTGAACACAGATAAGCTTTTCTTAGAAAGGATTCA
>NC_069509.1:10380571-10513071 GCF_027579735.1 Bombina bombina | reverse complement strand
AGTGAGACACACAGTCACACACACAATGACAGTGAGACAGACACACACAATGACACAGTGAGAAAGACACACAGTCACACACACAATGACAAAGTGAGACAGACACACACAAAGACACAGTGAGATAGACACACACACAATACCACAGTGAGACACAGTCACACACACAATGACACAGTGAGAAAGACACACAGTCACACACACAATGACAAAGTGAGACAGGCACACACACAATAACACAGTGAGACAGACACACACAATCACACACACACAATGACAGTGAGACAGACACACACAATCACACAGTGAGATAGACACACAGTCACACACACACAATGACAAAGTGAGACAGACACACACACAATGACACAGTGAGACAGACACACAGTCACACACACACACACAAATAAACAGTGAGACAGACACACACACAGTCACACACAAACAATGACACAGTGAGACAGACACACACAGTCACACATACACAATGACACAGTGAGACAGACACACACACAACACAGTGAGACAGACACACACAGTCACACACACAATGACACAGTGAGACAGACACACACAATGACACAGTGAGATAAACACACACACAATACCACAGTGAGACACAGTCACACACACAGTGACAGTGAGACAGACACACACAATGACACAGTGAGATAGACACACAGTCACACACACAATGACAAAGTGAGACAGACACACACAATCACACACACACACACACACACACAATGACATATTGAGACAGACACACAGTCACACAATAATACACGCCAATTGAGACAGACACAAACAGTCAAACAGTGACACATACACAATGACACAGTGAGACACACACAGTCACATGTAGACAATGACACAGTGAGACAGACACACACAGTCACACACACAATGACACAGTGAGACAGACACACACAGTCTCTCTCTCTCACACACACACACACAATGACACAGTGAGACAGACACACACACACAATGACACAGTGAGACAGACACACACAGTCGCACACACAATGACACAGTGAGACAGACACACACAGTTACACACACACAATGACACAGTGAGACAGACACAGTCACACACAACCAATGACACAGTGAGACAGACACACAGTCGCACACACAATGACATAGTGAGACAGACACACACAGTCTCATACACACACACACTGACACAGTGAGACAGACAGACACAGTCACACAAACCAATGACACAGTGAGACAGACACACACAGTCACACACAACCAATGACACAGTGAGACAGACACACACAGTCACACAAACAATGACACAATGAGACAGAATCACAGTCACACATACACAATGACACAGTGAGACAGACACACACAGTCACAGAAACAATGAAACAATGAGACAGAAACACAGTCACACACACAATGACACAGTAAGACAGACACACACAGTCACATATACACAATGACACAGTGAGACAGACACACACACAGTCGCACACAACCAATGACACAGTGAGACAGACACACACAGTCACACACACAATGACATAATGAGACAGACACACACAGTCACACACACACAATGACACAGTGAGACAGACACACACAGTCACACAATGACACAGTGAGACAGACACACACAGTCTCACACACACACACACACACACAATGACACAGTGAGACAGACACACACAGTCGCACACACAATGACACAGTGAGACAGACACACACAGTTACACACACACAATGACACAGTGAGACAGACACAGTCACACACAACCAATGACACAGTGAGACAGACACACAGTCGCACACACAATGACATAGTGAGACAGACACACACAGTCTCATACACACACACACTGACACAGTGAGACAGACAGACACAGTCACACAAACCAATGACACAGTGAGACAGACACACACAGTCACACACAACCAATGACACAGTGAGACAGACACACACAGTCACACAAACAATGACACAATGAGACAGAATCACAGTCACACATACACAATGACACAGTGAGACAGACACACACAGTCACAAAAACAATGAAACAATGAGACAGAAACACAGTCACACACACAATGACACAGTAAGACAGACACACACAGTCACATATACACAATGACACAGTGAGACAGACACACACACAGTCGCACACAACCAATGACACAGTGAGACAGACACACACAGTCACACACACAATGACATAATGAGACAGACACACACAGTCACACACACACAATGACACAGTGAGACAGACACACACAGTCACACAATGACACAGTGAGACAGACACACACAGTCTCACACACACACACACACACACACACACACAATGACACAGTGAGACAGACACACAGTCACACACAACCAATGACACAGCGAGACAGACACACACAGTCACACACAATGACACAGTGAGACAGACACACAGTCACACACACAATGACACAATGAGACAGACACACACAGTCACACACACACAACGACACAGTGAGATAGACACACACAGTCACACACACAATGTCACAATGAGACAGTCACACACACACAATGACACAGTGAGACAGACACACACAGTCATACACACACAAAATGATGCAGTGAGACAGACACACACAGTCACACACACAATGACACAGTGAGACAGACACACAGTCTCACACACACACACACACACACACACTGACACAGTGAGACAGACACACACAGTCACACACAACCAATGACACAGTGAGACAGACACACACAGTCACACACACAATGACACAATGAGACAGAAACACAATCACACATACACAATGTCACAGTGAGACAGACACACACAGTCACACACACAATGACACAGTGAGATAGACACACACAGTCACACACACAATGACACAGTGAGACAGACACACACAGTGACACACACACAATGACATAGTGAGACAGACACACACAGTGACACACACACAATGACACAGTGAGACAGACACACACAGTGACACACACACAATGACACAGTGAGACAGACACACACAGTGACACACACACAATGACATAGTGAGACAGACACACACTGTCTCAATTGGCGTGTATTATTGTGTGACTGACACATACAGTCACACAGTGACACACACACGATGACACAGTGAGACAGACACACACAGTCACATATACACAATGACACAGTGAGACAGACACACACAACCAATGACACAGTGAGACAAACACACAGTCACACACACAATGACACAATGAGACAGAAACACAGTCACACATACACAATGACACAGTGAGACAGACACACACAGTCACACACACACACAATGACACAGTGAGATAGACACACACAGTCACACACACACAATGACACAGTGAGATAGACACACACAGTCACACACACAATGACACAGTGAGACAGACACACACAGTGACACACACACAATGACATAGTGAGACAGACACACACTGTCTTAATTGGCGTGTATTATTGTGTGACTGACAAATACAGTCACACAGTGACACACACACACAATGACACAGTGAGACAGACACACAGTCACACACACACACACACACAATGACACAGTGAGACAGACACATACAGTCACACACACAATGACACAGTGAGACAGACACACACAATGACACAGTGAGACAGACACACACAGTCACACACACAATGACACAGTGAGACAGACACAAAAAGTCACACACACACACAATGACACAGTGAGACAGACACACAGTCTCACACACATACACAATGACACAGTGAGACAGACACACACAGTCACACACACACAATGACACAGTGAGATAGACACACAGTTACACACACACACACACACAATGACACAGTGAGATAGAAACACACACAGTCGCACACACAATGACACAGTGAGACAGACACACAGTCACACAAGCAATGACACAGTAAGACACGCACAGTCATACACACCAATTGAGACAGACACATACAGTCACAAAGTGGACACATTGAGACAGACACACAGTCACATACAGTGAGACAGACACACACAGTTACACACACACAAAGACACAGTGAGACAGACACACGCAGTGACACACACAAGGACACAGTGAGGCACACACACACAGTGACACACACACACACAAGGACACACACAGTCACACATACACAATGACACAGTGAAACAGACACTCAGTCACACACAGTCACACACACAATGACACAGTGAGACAGACACACAGTCACATACACAATGACACAGTGAGACAGACACACAGTCACACACACACAATGACACAATGAGACAGACATACACAGTCACACATACACAATGACACAGTGAGACAGACACACACACAGTCACATACACGCAGTGATAGTCACACGCATAATAACACAGTGAGACAGACACACACAGTCAAACACACAATGACACAGTGAGACAGACACAAACACAATGACACAGTGAGACAGACACACACAGTCACACACACAATGACACAGTGAGACAGACACACACAGTCACACAGTCATACACACCAATTGAGACAGACACACACAGTGACACACACACAAGGACACAGTGAGACAGACACACACAATGACACAGTGAGTGAGACAGACACACACAGTGACACACACCCAAGGACACAGTGAGACAGACACACACAGTAGGACACAGTGAGACAGACACACACAGTAGGACACAGTGAGACACACACACCGTGACACACACACAAGGACACAGTGAGACAGACACACACAGTGACACTCACAATGACACAGTGAGACAGACACACACAGTCACACATACACACAGTGATAGTCACACACACAATGACACAGTGATGCAGAGAGCCACAAAATGTGACAAAGAAGGTCTCACACACATACGCAGACAAATACACACATCTACATACCCACATGCACACAAATGAACACACAGATACACACACAGATACACACAAATGCACACACAGATACACACATGCACATACACATACAAATGCACAAAAAATACACACACAAATACCCACACAGATGCACACACTAATACACACACACACACAAATACACACATACAAATATAGACACACATGCACACAAATACACACACACAGAAACACACACACGCATACAAATACACACACAGATATACACACACACACAAATACACACACATACATACAAATACAGACACACATACACACACACACACACACAAATATACACACAGAAACACACACACACACATACAAGCACACAAATACAAACACACATACAAATACACACACAGATATACACACACACACACACAAATACACACACAGAAACACACACACACAGAAACACGCACATACAAGCACACAAATACAAACACACATACAAATACACACACAGATATACACACACACACACACACACAAATACACACACATACATACAAATACACACACACACACACAAATACACACACAGAAACACACACACACACATACAAACACAAGCACACACATACAAATACACACACAGATATACACACACAGATATACACACACACACACAAATACACACACAGAAACACACACACATACAAGCATACAAATACACACACAGATATACAAACACACACACAAATACACATACATACAAATACAGACACACACACACACATACAAATACACACACATACACAGACAGAAACATATACACATATATACACACACAGAAACACACACACATACAAGCACACAAATACAAACACACATACAAATACACACACATACACACAAATACACAGACAGAAACATACACACGCACACATATATACACACACAGAAACACACACACATACAAATACACACAAATATACACACACACACACATATATACACACACAGAAACACACACACATACAAATACACACACACACATTTATACACACACAGAAACACACACACATACAAACACACACACACACACATACAAGCACACAAATACAAACACACATACAAATACACACACAGAAAAACACACTCATATGAATACACACACATACACACAAATACACAGACAGAAACATACACACACACACACACATATATACACACACAGAAACACACACACATACAAATACACACAAATATACATACACACACACATGCAAAAGTTTCCACTCTTTCTCTCACAAACCCTTCTGCTTATGTTACTTTCAGGTCATTTTTGAGGTCATCTTTCATGTTAGTTCTATGGCAGATTTGGGAAATACTCTCACTTCACACGTCAACATCACCAGGTAAAAATACGCCGGTAGCCTGATACCACAGGGTATGATTCCCTCAGAGGGATAAGAAAATTGCAAGATCTTCGGGAATTTCTTTAGCTATATCACTTCTAGGTTGGCTTCTATTTATGTGTTTGATATGTTAAATACTGCTCTTGGTATATAAGGACCAGTACATTATTTAAGTACCTTCTGTAATGAACCAAGGGCTACAGAGAAACCACCTTTCTACAGGGAGAAGGTCCGGGCAGTGTCGCGGTTTGACCGGCTGAGGCACATGCCATGATGCTGACTTCTATAAGTGTAATTCTTGTTTTACACCAAAGTGTTGTCTGATTATTGGGGCATTTTTCTGAGTATTGGTGGTTCCAGTATCTGAAGCAGAACAGGCAGACATACCTGTGACGGATACCCCGGATACCCCAACTGGGTAGCTCCGCCAAATGGGTCCTGCTTCCTCCCTGCCGACTGCAGCTATGTAGCTGGGTAGTGACCACAGCCTGTAGCCACCCTGATGCCCGACAGCACCAGTACTCAGTGTCCCACCCTGTGGCAGACTCCAGCTACCCCACTCCACTCCCAGGGGATGGCTCTGCAGCTGGGGAGAGAGACCGACATCCATCTCTCCCTGCAAGGGGTTCTCTGTAAGGGGAGGGAGGACAACTTCCTCCTCTCCCTGGTTTCCTGGAGCTGTTACAGGTGCTGGGCAGAGGCCAGCGGCTCTCTGCCCTGTTGCCAGCGCTTCTGCTGGGGTGGCTCCCTTGTCCAAGTCTGTAAGCTCGGGGCCAGGCTGCTGATTTGTATCTAGCAGCTCGTTGTCTCTTATGCTCTGTTGCCACTCATCTGAGGCCAACCTCCATGATTCCCAGAGGGCTGCACCACAGCTCCATGCAGACTCCGTGGCATGCTGCAGAACTCGGTCTAGCAGCCTCTTGTATGCCTTTTCCAGTTCCCATTCTTGGACAATAAGCGATACCATATCGGATACCAGCCAGGGTACCCCTGAGAGATCCAACAGCTGCTCTCGGGAGAGGCCAATGTTCGTTACTCTCAGTTTCGCCCCGCTCCCAAATTCTGGGTCTTCTGTCAACTTTTCCAATAGTAACCCAGGGCCACCAAAGCCCTCTGTGGGGGAGCAATCCTCCAGCCATGGCTGTGCTTGCATAGCGAGCCATCGGAGGTCCCGATAGCCGTCCTCCACCCACATCTCTGCCCAAACCAGTCGATCTAGTTCCGATAGCCATTCCTCCATTGGCTGCTCTCCCAGGAAAAGCACTCGCAAGTCCAACCAGACCCAGTACCTCTCATCATCTGTGGGGAGGACCTTTCCATTACAATCCTTTTCTTGTTGAAGCCTCTCCCTCCATAGTTGCCGGTGGACAATGCTCCTGCAGCTCAGCTGGTCCAGTTCAGAACCAGGACCGTCCAGCTGGGTCAGTGCCTCCTGTACTCTCCTTAGGTACTCGGCTTCCATAGTTACCAGCTACTGTGGCCCTTCTCTGTCAGCAGGAATCATGTGGAAGAAGCAGATCCCACCGCTGCCAACCAATATGACGAATACCCCGGATACCCCGACTGGGTAGCTCCGCCAAACGGGTCCTGCTTCCTCCTTGCTGACTGCAGCTATGTAGTTGGCTAGTGACCACAGTCTGTAGCCACCCTGATGCCCAACAGCACCAGTACTCAGTGTCCCACCCTGTGGCAGACTCCAGCTACCCCGACTGGGTAGCTCTGCCAGAGGGTCCTTCCTTTGCCTGGAACAGGCTGCTATGTAGTGATTTTAGCTGATTTTAGCTGGAGCTCACCCAAATAACTAGACAGACTAGCATTCATGTGAAATAAGAACTGCTTTATTGCACAGAAAACACAGCTTTTATACATTTCCAACAAATGGGGGTAGTTACTACACAAATAGAAACAAATATTATACAATGAGACAAACATCAGACAATGGTTAGTTAAACAAGATTCTAATCACATCCTGACTTACAAAAGGACAATGGATGACTCACACAATAACAGAAAGACACTTCACACCTAGACTAGATAACAACAGGGGTGAGGTTGAAGGGGGGTGGGGGGTAGCCTTGGCTGTCTGGTATTTGTGACAATACCCAGACTGGGTACCGTAGAGGTCCATCACATTGGTGGCAACAGTGGGATTTCCTTCCTTGTTACTGGAGTATCCAAACCACCAATGGGATCTACATTGGATGAGAGTCGCTACAACAAACTAAAGCAAACTACCCTAAAAGACCTGCTTGAAGCACAAGGACAGTCCACCAGCGGGAAAACAAAGGCTGCCCTGATAGCGGAACTCATGGAGAGCGACAGAGACCAAGCGCAGCTTCTGGAGCCAGTGGTGAGGAATGCTGAGTTGACCGACCTCCAGAAGGACATTCAGTGGTGGTTAGCTCTGTATGGCACCACACCCCCTCCGGAGGTGATCATCCAAATCATCACAGACGCAACCCACTTACGGATGCTAGAAGTCCAATGGGTCAAAGGGAATCTGAACCCCATAGACAGAGGGCATAAGAAGAAGTTACCCTACGTGGCATTCCGTTCTTTCCTGGATGTTCAGGAGAAAATCGTCTGGTACTTGCAGGTCTTTGAGACACAATGCGACCTGCAGGGAATTGATGTGGGAGATTGGGTGACCATCCTCCTCAGCAAGCTGTCTGGTAGACCTCTAATCACTTTTTAGACCATCCTTGCGGAGGATCAAAAAGAATATGACCAGGTCAAGGAGAGATTTCTGGCCCGGTATGACATTACCCCAGAGTCCCATAGGCTCAAGTTCAGTGGACTCCAGAAGTGGGAGGGACAACCCTACACCAAATTGGCACATCAAATGTCTTGATCTGTAAATGCCTGGTTCACTGGGTGTCAAGCCACTACCTTGGCCAACTAATTCTGTTGGAGCAGTTTTATGAACAGACACCTCCGGAGGTTTGGGACTGGGTTAGAGACTGCAAGCCACTAACAGTGGATCAGGCAGTGGTCTTAGTGGACCAGTATGTTTATGCAGGAAGAACGCATCATCCAGAGGCCTGTCCCCCTCCGAGGCCAATCAGTCCAACAGTCAACCATTCCTTGCCTTCAACAGCTCGTCCATCAGTACCCACCAAAACCTTTTGCACAGCTCCCATTCCTCTGCTCAAGAAGACAGGCCCTAGGTGTTTTGGCTGCAACCAAGTGGGGCACCAACGGAATAATTGCCCCAGAGGTTCCCAACACCATCAGGGCCCCCCAGAGCAGCGGCCCACTGTGTGGACAACCGGAGAAACGGCCCTGTAGTTCAAGGGGGTGAAGAAGAATTTGGAATTGACCCTGTTCAAGGAGCATCACCCACCCAGGGATTACGAGACAGCGGGGCCGCCATCACCCTGGTACAGCCCCACTTGATCACAACCATGGAACACACTGGCTGGGCAATCACAGTCCAGGTAGCCGTGCTCATACCTACAGCCAACATTTACTTAGATTGGGGAGCCGACGCCCGGGATGTGGAGGTCGGAGTAATGCGGGAGTTGCCAACGGATGTATTGCTCGGTAACAACTTGGGCCACCTCTCCTCATTATTCCAGGGGGATGGTGTACCAGTGCTGTGACCACTCAACAGCAGGCAATGTGGGCTGGGTCAGGACTCGATGATGGGACCCAGGTAAGGGCAGATTCTGCTTATACTGACTTGACACTGTCACCATTGCCTTGGACTTCGACCGCCCAATTTGCCCTAGACACCCTGACTGACCCTTCCTTGGCCAGTTACAGAGAGGTAGCTGGGACTGACCCTGGAGGTTTGGAGGGTGAGAGGATAGAGTGGGAGAAGGGGTTACTATACCGGATTACTGACAGTCAGGGCACCCATCCTGTGCCCAAGCGACAGCTGGTGGTGCCGCAGAACTATCGGCATACCTGCTTATTGTCAGGCATGTTATTCCCCTAGCCGGTCACTTTGGGGTGACCAAAACCCATCACCGCCTTACCCAGCTGTTCTTTTGGCCCGGGATCACAGGGGACATTCAACACTACTGCTGGACGTGTGATACTTGTCAGAGGGTGGGCAAGAGGGGTGACCGGTCCAAAGATTCCCTATACCCCCTACTGATCATCTCTGAGCCCTTTAGTCAGATTGCCGTAGACCTGATTGGACCACTACCCTGCCCCAGTCCCTCTGGTAAGAGATATATCTTTACGGTGGTAGATTATGCCACCCAGTACCCAGAGGCAATCCCCCTGACAAACATCCATGCAGAGACAGTGGCGAAGGCCCTGATTCGGATATTTGCCAGGGTTGGTTTCCCTCGGGACATACTCTTGGACCAGGGGACTCAGTTTACCGCTGAACTGACCCAGCAACTCTGGAAGCTATGTGGAATAAGGCCCCTGAATAGCTTCCCTTACCACCCCCAGACCAACGGACTGTGTGGAAGGTTAAATGGAACCCTGAAGCAACTACTCCAGATGTTCACAACCTCTCATAGGGATTGGGAGAAGTTCCTGCCTCACCTCCTGTTTGCATACCGGGAGGTGCCACAGGAATCCACTGGGTTCTCCCCTATGACGTGAGTCACCAAGATCTGAGGGCCTGTTATGGAACATTCTTTGGGCTGGAGGTGCATGGGGTTAAGGATACCCAGAGACTGCATGGAAATGTGGAATTTTATATGCTGGACACCCCATGTACTTTCATAACTCTGTCTTATGTCCATGTCACCCTGTATCCATAAATACAGGATAAGTACAGGGTGTGAGTGCCCCTTGTGGGAGCAATTGTGACTCTATAAACCAAGTGGGCATAAAGGACTTAATAGTTAATAAGAGCTGTTTTTATATTTTGTAATAAGATGTCTTTTATTTACGTTTCTGATCTGATTGTGTCTCAGGAGTCTGTCTGGGTAAACTGATTGTGTTCCTGTGTGATTATGTTAACTAGACTGCCCAACATCAGATTGTCTGAGTAAACTTTCTTCCCCAGTTAATTAACTTTATATGTTAATCTGTTTTACCTGTGAATAGACAATTGTTAGAGGTTTGATGTATTGTTCATATGTTTGTTTTACTGTTTAACCAATTCCCTATGTAACCTGAAGCTCTGTAAATCTGGAATGCCAGGGTGTATAAATCTGTGTGCTGCTTTCAAATAAAGTGTTCATTTTTGTGTTCAGAAAACTGAGTGTTGCCTCAGATCTGTCCATAACTTTAGACTGCAGTCAAAGAGGGGGTACCAGGAGCTATTGCTCTGGATAAAAGGATGAGTTATTGTATGGGAAAAGGGTGAGGGGGCCCTTAGACTTACTTGGACCCCATTGGGAAGAAGGAGAGGGGGATAAGGAGACCTCTATTGTAGGGTACGTTTTAGCCTTAAGGGACCGACTGAAAGAGCTCCTGGACACGGTCCGAGAGAACCTTCAGTACGCGCAGGGAAGGCAGAAGGGGTGGTACAATCGTACCGCTCGGAACTGTATCCTGGCTGTGGGACAGACTGTTATTGCCCTAAACCCAACCAAAGCGGACAAGTTACAGGCCACCTGGTAAGAACCTTACAAGGTGGTGATACAGATTTGTGACACCACCTACCTGGTAGCTAAATGTTCAGATGAGTCCAGCGGACCTTTCATGTGAATATGCTCAAAGCGTACCAGGGGAGGTCAGAAGAGGTAGCCACCATATGTGCTCCAGCCAGAGAAGACTTAGAGAGCCTTCACCTTCTGGAACTTCCCAAGCGGGCTAGGGATGGTGTAGGCTTTGACAAGCAGCTAGGGACCTTACAGAAGGAGTAGGTCAGGAGGGCCCTTAGCCAGTGTCAGGAAATGTTCTCTACATCTCCTGGGTACACTACCATGGCAGTGCACTGGGTGGAGACCCCAGGACAACTGCCTCTATGGCAGGTGGCCTACTGGGTACCCAAGGCAGTTAGGGAAGGGATGAGGAAGAAGATCAGGGAGATGCTTGATCTAGGAGTCATTGAGCTGTCCAATAGCCCCTGGGCATCCACAGTAGTGTTGGTCCTGAAGCGGGATGGTACGACCCTCTTTTGCTTTGATTATAGGAGACTTAATGATGCACCACGACTGATGCTTACCTTATGCCCCGAGTGGATAAACTACTAGACTGCAGCGTTCTTGGAAAAATTTTGACCACCCTTGACTTATGCAAAGGGTATGGCAGATTTCACTAGACATGGAAACGATTCCGAAGTCAGCGTTTATCACCCCATTCGGCCTGTACCAGTTTACGGTCATGCTGTTTGAGAATAAAAAAAACAATCCGGCGACGTTCCAGCGGATGGTAGATCAGCTCCTCGATGGCCTCCAGCACTATGCCTGCGCATATTTGGATGACATTGTGATCTACAGTGATACATGGGAAGAGCATCTGCTTCACCTAGGTACCGCATTGGGCCACATTAGGGCTTCTGGACTAATGCTGAAGCCAGAGAAGTGCAGCATAGGGATGTCTCAGGTTCAATACCTTGGACATTGGGTGGACTGCGGGCGACAGCCACCCAAACCTGCAAAGGTTGCGGCAGTTGCCTAGTGCCCCACCCCTTGGACAAAAACTCAGGTCTTGGCTTTTCTAGGGATGCAAGGTATTACCGTAGGTATGTCTCTGACTACAGCACGATTTCCAAACCCCTTTCTGATCTGACAAAGAAAAACCTCCCCAAACAGGGCCTGTGGTCCCTAGAGTGCAAGGCTACTTTTCAACGACTCAAGAGCTCTTTAACATCTGCACCCATTCTAGCTGCTCCTGACCCAAACAAACGTTTTTGTATCCACACAGATGCCTCTACTTTCAGGTTGGGAGCAGTACTGAACCAAGTGGGGACAGATGGCAGTGAGCACCCGGTGGCCTACATCAGCCGCACACTGTTACCCAGGGAGGTGGGGTATGCCGCCATAGAGACATACCCAAGCTGACCCGTGTGGGTCGAGCCGGGTCTGCCTGTGTGGGTCGAGCCGGGTTTTCCGGACTATGGAACTGGGGGGAGTATTGTGATGAACCAAGGGCTACAGTGATACCACCTTTCTACTGGGAGAAGGTTTGGGGCAGTTTCACAGTTCGAGTGGCTAAGGTACAAGCCCTAAAGCAGACTCCCTGGGACTATTTTCGGACAGGCTAAGTACACATGTCAGTTACGGGACCCCAACACCATTTTCACTTGTAAACCGCATGTTTTCCACCAACAATGGAATTATCAGGAGCGCTGGGGGGCAGGGGTTTTGTTGAGACTCATGTCTTTCAGGGCAGGGATCTGTATCACACGTAACCGGATCCCTGGAACTAGTTTCAGTTACCTCTAGACCCCACCCAGATTACTCATTTCTTATCAATAGAACCTGCCCCAGACTCTTAGGCACCACTAATCCCACTAATCATTACGTGCCCAGAGTCAGAATCACTGTTATCTGTGTCAATAGCCTTCCCATCTTTCCCCTGTTTGATCTGATTACCTTCCCATTGTTCCCCTGTTTGATCTGATTACCTTCCCATTGTTCCCCTGTTTGATCTGATTACCTTCCCATTGTTCCCCTGTTTGATCTGATTACCTTTCCATTGGTCCCCTGTTGATATGATTACCCAGTTGAAGGGGGATTGTCTCTTAAAAAGAGTATAACATTTCTGTAAACCTGAAAATAAAGCGTTATTCTTGTTATACTCCAAAATCAGTCTTGTCTGATTATTGGGGCATTTTTCTGAGTATTGGTGGCTCCAGTATCTGTGAAGCTGAACAGGCGGACATACCCAGACTGGGTACCATAGAGGTCCGTCACACCCTTCCTTTAACTTTCATCATTATGTCATATCTATAAGTGTGCTCACTCTTACACACCTTAACAACCACGTATTATTACCTCTCTGGTGCTAACTGATTGGTTAGAGAATGTGATGATATCATTATGTCATATATATGTGTGATATTGGTCTGTAATTTGCAATGCAGTCTAATAAAGGTTTCTTTAGGAGTGGTTTTACCACAGCTTTTTTTAGAGGATCTGGGAAGTCTCTAGTTTTTAGTGAACACTAAAAATGCACTATTTTTGTGACGACTGGGGTGAGTGTTTCAATGCATCCAGATATGAGTTAAGTTGGAGCAGGGTCTAAGTTACACATAGTAGGGTGTAAATTTTGTATGGTGCTTTTAACTTCTTTTATATCCACATTTGTAAAAGTGGACCATAAACTGGAGCAATCTGGCATTCCATTGTAGAGGTTCTGGTGTGTAACTAATTGACCTGCTGTGATAGCAGCTCGGATTGAGGAAATCTTGTCTCTGAAGAAAGTCACAAATGTTTCACATTTATCCTGAGAAATGTTGATGGGGCTGAGCAAGCATGCTAATTGCATAGCCTTTCTACTGTGCGAAACAGTTGTCTGGGTCTATTGTGGGAGAGTGCAATTTCACGTGATAAGAATAAAGATTTTTTTATGTGTTATCTTGAATTGATATTTATTTAGATGTTTGGTAAGAGTGGCTTTATCCTCTGGGTCATGTGTCTTGTGCCATTTCCTCTCGAGTTTATGGCCTGATCTCTTCATCTCTCTGATGGTGTTATCAAACCACGGTGCATTGTTGTGGGTTTTTACAGTTCGTATGTGTGTTGGTGCAATGCTTTCTAAGGTGTCTCTAATGGTTTTGTTGTAGAGTCGAACTAGGGAGCTGGGGTCTTCACAGGTGCCCATTAGTTCACTTAGATCCATATGTGATGCTACATCCAATGGCGTCACCCCTTTTAACGAGCGGTGTTTGATCAGGTGCTGAGGCTGGTGTCTGGTTGATTTTGATATAATGGAGAAGTGAATAGAGTGGTGGTCTGACCAGTAACTGGATTTCCAGTTACTGGTGACATTTATAGTCCAGACTTGAACACTAGATCAAGTGTATGACCTTTTCTGTGGGTGGAAGTGGCGACGATTAGTGTGAAGCCAAGTGAACTGATCAAGCTGAGGAGATCCTGCCCAAGCAGGGATAGGGTGTTGTCAATCCAAGTGTTGAAATCTCCCAATATAAGCCATCTGGGGTGTTCAAGGATTAAGCCAGTCAACAGGTCTGGGAGTTCATGAAGAAATTTCTTCCCATCTCCTGGGGTTCTGTATATTAACAGTATTCAGAGTCCTCTATCTATTGAGAGGCTGGCAGCTACGCATTCAAAAGATTGTGTTTTGTGGACTGATATTGGTCTGGGATTAAAGGAAGACTTTGCACAGATCATAACTCTGCCTCCTTTGCGATCTTGTCTCGGGCGGTGGAACACCATATAATTGCCTGGGATAGCTGCCTCTAAAATAGGCCCCGCATTTTCATCTAGCCATGATTCAGTTATGCATGCTAAGTCGTATGTTTCAATAAGTTCGGCGATAATAGCTGTTTTATTCCTTATTGATCTGGCGTGGAACAGGATTGATCTGATAGGGCAGCATTGGGGTTCTGAGTTTTTCCTCTGTATTTTGGAGATAGCGAGTCTTCTAATGGGGATCATATCAAGAGGTTTCTTTGATTTGATAGTGTGGTTTTTTTCGCTTCTATGTTGAATCACTTTAACTTCATATAAGTGTGCTCTACTTTACACACCTTAATAACCTCTCATTATTACCTCTCTGGTGCTAACTGATTGGGCATAGAATGTAATGATGTCATTATGTCATATATACAAGTGTGCTCGCCCTTACACACCTTAATAAACACTCACTATTACCTCTCTGGAGCTAGCTGATTGGCTAGAGAATGTGATGATGTCATTATGTCATATATACAGTATATGTGTGCTCTCCTTTACACACCTTAATAACCGCTCATTATTATCTCTCTGGTGCTGGCTGATTGGTTAGAGAATGTGATGATGTCATTTTGTCAAATATATGTGTGCTCGCCCTTATACACCTTAATAACCTCTCATTATTACCTCTCTGGTGCTGGCTGATTGGTTAGAGAATCTGATGATGTCATTTTGTCAAATATATGTGTGCTCGCCCTTATACACCTTAATAACCTCTCATTATTACCTCTCTGGTGCTGGCTGATTGGTTAGAGAATATGATGATGTCATTATGTTATATATATATATATATATATATGTGTGTGTGCTCTACTTTATACACTTTAATAACCGCTCATTATTACCTCTCTGGTGCTAACTGATTGGTTATAGAATGTGATGATAAAAAATTAAGGTGTATAAGGGTGAGTACACTTATAGATATGACATAATGACATCATCACATTCTATAACAAAGTCAAGGTCAGGCCAGCACTTAGACTAGGTGCTCTGGCACAGCTGTGAGCCACTGTCAAGCCCACAAACAAGGTAAAAAATGCAAGAATGCTGTGTCCAAAAATAAAAATCCCTTTATTACTGGAGCATGGGGATCAACATAGAACACAACGATTCGGGCGGTCCCCTTAGTCATGTGATATCATTCTGTAATTCAATGCCTTAATTAATAGCAGTTTCAATAAATCTATTACAATAATTAGTTAATTACAATTCAATTGATAGCAAAGGCAGAGAATATATAAAAAAATCAAGGAAACACGCATCATGTGTTTAACTTTTTTATTAACTGTGTGTAACGTCCTAGATGTAACAATGTAACCAGCAGAGTGCATCCAGTTAAACAACCTTAAAGAGCAAACATATGAATAATTTTTAGCATTTATATAATTTTAGCCTTTTATAGAGGCCCAATATAGAATTATTAAACAAAGCTATAATTCATATGTCAATAAAAAACAGACCAATTAATTTTTTATTTAATTATTTGGGTTCCATGATGGCCAATCTAAATATACAGAAAACCTCACACTGTTTTAAAATAAATTCTCTATTGCCCCCCCCCCCCCCCCCGCATGGGTATATCAACCCTCTCAATCACCTGAAAACGCCACTGGTTAATCTGGTGGCCAAATTCCAAAAAATGGGCAGCAACTGGGGCAGTTACAACCTTACACCTTATGTTGCTCTTATGCTCACTTATGCAATCTTTAATGTACCTAGTGGTCTCTCCAACGTAGCCACTCCCACAAGGGCATTTAATAAGATAAACTACATAAGGTGTAAGACATGTATAATTGTCATGTTCCAGTGTACATGCGCTCAGGACACAGACCCTCGGGGCAGTGGTAGGGATCAGAAGACACTGACCCCTGACCCGGGGAAGAGTATCCTGGATGTGGATAGATGATATTCTGTGATTCATAGTTGCTAGAAGTTATTGTAGAATTCATGGAGAGTGCAACAATTGTATACAATATATTCTGGCTTCACTGTGACTTATAGTTAGTTAATAGGAGTAGCTGCAGGATTAAATAAGAGAAAAATATAGCAATGTGGAATGTTCATGCTTCAGAGTAAACTGGTAGAAGATTGACTCATAGATGCAAACTAAGGTTTGTTGCAGGTTCACAGTATATAGTATTATATAGAGCTGTATGTCAGAATTAAGCAGAGCAGCACAGGTGATAGTCAAGTTGTAAGTTTTAGGCATTAATTAATGTTTGTGCATATATATGCAAACTAAGGTTTGTTGCAGGTTCACAGTACATAATATTATATAGAGCTGTATGTCAGTAATAAGCAGAGCAGCACAGGTGATAGTCAAGTGGCAAGTTTAAGGCATCAATAACTGTTTGTGCATATATCGGAGAATCACATGAAAGCTTTTAACTGAACACATAGATGCAGAGTTCTGAATATGTTAACATATTTGTAGAAGGATATTTCAGCTATGACAACTTGTTGCAGAGAATAGTTATAAAGTTCTGAGTAAGATGCTGTTGTAATAACTAGAGAGTGATGATAACCAGAAGTATACTTTATAATAAAGTTCAGAGTTTGTTAAGTAGCAGTGTCCAGGTAACAAAATGGAATTATTTGGATACTTGCGATTTGATGATTTTAAGCAGAGGAAATAGGGAAAGCTGAAGCTTGAATAAGTTGGTAGAATTCATGCAGGATCAGCCACAGACCTAAGTTGTTTTCAGGAACACAACTTCAAAGTTAATGCAAAGGCAAGCACATTAGACCTGAGAAGGCTTAAAAAGAGGCTGAGGGAATCAGGTGCATGAATGATTAATCAGGCAGGCAAGCTGAATGCAAATACTGCCCAAAACCAGCATGAGTGTCAGAATCCGGGAAGGCAGTCGTAAAGGGATAGTGACATTAGGCTGAGATATGTTACAATAATGCACATTATGTTTAAATTTGTATTGAGTCAATGGGTGAGTAAAATATGGCCCCTTAATAACCGTACAGGGGACAGCCATGGGCTCCAATGTCGCACCCAATTATGCCAATATTTTTATGAATTTTTTTTGAGGAAAAATTTGTTTTTGAAAATGATTTGTTTAGTCAATGTGGTGCCACTTGGTGGCACTACATTGACGATATTTTTAGTATATGGGTTGGCGAAATTGGAGCCCTTGAACTATTTGTGGATGAATTGAATAGGTCTACCAACCACATTAAATTTAAATTGACATGATCTGAAACCAGGATAGATTTTTTTGATGTATCTGTAATTAAACAAGGGGCTGGATTTTGCACTGACATTTATTGCAAAGAGACAGACCTCAACAGCCTCTTAAAATATGGCAGTACCCATCAATAGTCTCTTATTAAGTCATTGCCCCGTAGCCAGCTTCATAGGGTGAGAAAGATTGTCTCAGATGAAAATGTTGTTGGAGGAAATGTTGTTGGAGGAAATGGGTAATATATTTCTCACAAGGGGTTACCCTAAAACTGTGATTGATCAGGTTATCTCTGAGGTTAAGTCTGTCCTAAGAAATGAATTGATAGGTAAGAAAGTGACCAATGTAAAGGACAAGAGGTTAACCTTTATATCTAAACACTGCCAGGAAAGCAATCAAATTACTAAAATAATATGAAAACACTGGTATTTATTGAGGGGCTGTATGTCAGAGATAAAGGAATTTAAGCGGCCTCCAATGCCAGCTTTTAAGAGAAGTAAAAACTTGAGGGATGCCCTTATAAGAGCTGACATAGGCCCTAAGAAAACTTTGAAGCAGTCCTATATTTCTGATAAGAATTTAGGATGTTTTCCCTGCCTTGGCTGCGCCAACTGTGGTTTGGTTATTAAGGGGCCATATTTTACTCACCCATTGACTGGATACAAATTTAAACATAATGTGCATTATACATGTCTTACACCTTATGTTGTTTATCTTATTAAATGCCCTTGTGGGCATTGCTACGTCGGAGAGACCACTAGATGCATTAAAGATCGCATAAGAGCAACATAAGGTTTATGGTTGTAACTGCCCCAGTTGCTGCCCATTTTTTGGAATTTGGCAACCAGATTAACCAGTTGCGTTTTCAGGTGATTGAGAGGGTTGATATACCCAGGCAGGGGGCAATAGAGAATTGCTTTTAAAACAGTGTGAGGTTTTCTGGATATTTATATTGGATACCATGGAACCCAAAGGATTAAATAAAGAAATTAATTGGTCTGTTTTTTATTGACATATGAATTATAGCTTTGTTTAATAATTCTATATTGGGCCTCTATAAAAGGCTAAAATTATATAAATGCTAAAAATGATTCATATGTTTGCTCTTTAAGGTTGTTTAACTGGATGCACTCTGCTGGTCACATTGTTACATCTAGGACGTTACGCATCATGTGTTTAACTTTTTTATTAACTGTGTGTGTTTCCTTGATTTTTTATATATTCTCTGCCTTTGCTATCAATTGAATTGTAATTAACTAATTATTGTAATAGATTTATTGAAACTGCTATAAATTAAGGCATTGAATTACAAAATGATATCGCATGACTAAGGGGACTGCCCCGAAAATGTGTTCTATGTTGATCCCCATGCTCCAGTAATAAAGGGATTTTTATTTTTGGACACAGCATTCTTGCATTTTTTACTTTACTTTACTTTTTTACTTTGTTATAGAATGTGATGATGTCATTATGTCATATCTATAAGAGTGCTCGCCCTTACACACCTTAATAACTGCTCATTATTATCTCTTTGGTGCTAGCTGATTGGTTAGAGAATGTGATGATGTTATTATGTCATATATATATATATATATATATATATATATATGTGCTCGCCCTTATGCACCTTAATAAGCGCTCATTATTATCTCTCTAGTGCTGGCTGATTGGTTAGAGAATGTGATGATGTCATTATGTCATATCTATAAGTGTGCTTGCCCTTATACACCTTAATAACCACTCATTATTATCTCTCTAGTGCTGGCTGATTGGTTAGAGAATGTGATGATGTCATTATGTCATATCTATAAGTGTGTTCGCCCTTACACACCTTAATAACCACTCATTATTACCTCTTTGGTGCTAGCTGATTGGTTAGAGAATGTGATGATGTCATTATGTCATATCTGTAAGTGTGCTCGCCCTTACACACCTTAATAACCGCTCATTATTACCGCTCTGGTGCTAACTGATTGGTTAGAGAATGTGGTGATGTCATTATGTCATATCTATAAGTGTGCTCGCCCTAATACACCTTAATAACCGCTCATTATTACCTCTCTAGTGCTGGCTGATTGGTTAGAGAATGTGATGATGTCATTATGTCATATCTATAAGTGTGCTCGCCCTTATACACCTTAAAGGGACAGTCCATCAGAAATTTTGCTTTGCTCTCTTGGTATTCTTAGATGAATGCTAAACCTATGAGGTTCATATGCTAATTTCTTAGACCTTGAAGACTGCCTCTAATCTGAATGCATTTTGACCACTAGAGGGCATTAGTTCATGTGTTTCATATAGATAACATTGAGCTCATGCACGTGAAGTTACCCTGAAGATAGCACTGATTGTCTGTCAAAAGAACTGAAATAAGGGGGCAGTTTGCAGAGGCTTAGATACAAGGTAATCACAGAGGTAAAAAGTGTATTTCTATAACAGTGTTGGTTATGCAAAACTGGGGAATGGGTAATAAAGGGATTATCTTTCTTTTTAAACAACAAAAATTCTGGTGTTGACTGTCCCTTTAATAACTGCTCATTACTACCTGTCTGGCGCTAGCTGATTGGCTAGAGAATGTGATGATGTCATTATGTCATATATATATATATATATACAGGGAGTGCAGAATTATTAGGCAAATGAGTATTTTGACCACATCATCCTCTTTATGCATGTTGTCTTACTCCAAGCTGTATAGGCTCGAAAGCCTACTACCAATTAAGCATATTAGGTGATGTGCATCTCTGTAATGAGAAGGGGTGTGGTCTAATGACATCAACACCCTATATCAGGTGTGCATAATTATTAGGCAACTTCCTTTCCTTTGGCAAAATGGGTCAAAAGAAGGACTTGACAGGCTCAGAAAGTCAAAAATAGTGAGATATCTTGCAGAGGGATGCAGCACTCTTAAAATTGCAAAGCTTCTGAAGCGTGATCATCGAACAATCAAGCGCTTCATTCAAAATAGTCAACAGGGTCGCAAGAAGCGTGTGGAAAAAACCAAGGCGCAAAATAACTGCCCATGAACTGAGAAAAGTCAAGCGTGGCAGCTGCCAAGATGCCACTTGCCACCAGTTTGGCCATATTTCAGAGCTGCAACATCACTGGAGTGCCCAAAAGCACAAGGTGTGCAATACTCAGAGACATGGCCAAGGTAAGAAAGGCTGAAAGACGACCACCACTGAACAAGACACACAAGCTGAAACGTCAAGACTGGGCCAAGAAATATCTCAAGACTGATTTTTCTAAGGTTTTATGGACTGATGAAATGAGAGTGAGTCTTGATGGGCCAGATGGATGGGCCCGTGGCTGGATTGGTAAAGGGCAGAGAGCTCCAGTCCGACTCAGACGCCAGCAAGGTGGAGGTGGAGTACTGGTTTGGGCTGGTATCATCAAAGATGAGCTTGTGGGGCCTTTTCGGGTTGAGGATGGAGTCAAGCTCAACTCCCAGTTCTACTGCCAGTTTCTGGAAGACACCTTCTTCAAGCAGTGGTACAGGAAGAAGTCTGCATCCTTCAAGAAAAACATGATTTTCATGCAGGACAATGCTCCATCACACGCGTCCAAGTACTCCACAGCGTGGCTGGCAAGAAAGGGTATAAAAGAAGAAAATCTAATGACATGGCCTCCTTGTTCACCTGATCTGAACCCCATTGAGAACCTGTGGTCCATCATCAAATGTGAGATTTACAAGGAGGGAAAACAGTACACCTCTCTGAACAGTGTCTGAGAGGCTGTGGTTGCTGCTGAACGCAATGTTGATGGTTAACAGATCAAAACACTGACAGAATCCATGGATGGCAGGCTTTTGAGTGTCCTTGCAAAGAAAGGTGGCTATATTGGTCACTGATTTGTTTTTGTTTTGTTTTTGAATGTCAGAAATGTATATTTGTGTATGTTGAGATGTTATATTGGTTTCACTGGTAAAAATAAATAATTGAAATGGGTATATATTTGTTTTTTGTTAAGTTGCCTAATAATTATGCACAGTAATAGTCACCTGCACACACAGATATCCCCCTAAAATAGCTATAACTAAAAACAAACTAAAAACTACTTCCAAAACTATTCAGCTTTGATATTAATGAGTTTTTTGGGTTCATTGAGAACATGGTTGTTGTTCAATAATAAAATTAATCCTCAAAAAATACAACTTGCCTAATAATTCTGCACTCCCTGTAAGTGTGCTCTACTTTACACAATTTAATAACCGCTCATTATTATCTCTCTGGTGCTGGCTGATTGGTTAGAGAATGTGATGATGTCACTGTAGTGTAGGTATACTGTGGAATTTGTCTGGGAATTGTTTGCTGTTTATGGTGATTGCAGATATCACAGGTTGGGTTATCTACTGCTCTGATAGCATTCTCATCTCCCCACAGTGACAACAGAGGAGACCACCGAGATCTCAGGACATCTAGGGCTGATCTGAGAGTGCTCTATAGCTTCTACGTGACTGTTAGCAGGTCTGTTATAGATAAATAATGAGAGATACAGACAGAAGATATGATGATATAACACTCTCTGCTCTTGTGAAATTATCAAAGAAGTCTCATAAATACTGTGAGGTCGCTCAAAGAATTGTAGAAAACAAATGTTATCTTAATGATAAATAACCAAAGAAGAGACATATATATTACAATATAGTACTCATTTCAGATCATCAGGCTGATAGAAACAGAGAATAGAGAAAATGAAAATGTGACACAGAGATAAGATAGAGATTACATAATAAATATGTTTGCTTGTGTGTTCTGTGCTACCCCTGTATGTGTACGGTGTATTGCACAAATTTACATGATTACTTTTAATGCCAATGAGGTTCCGATCATCAGGCTGATAGACACAGAGAAAAGAGAAAATAAGAACGTGACACAGAGATCAGATAGAGATTACATAATAAATATGTGTGTGCTGTCTGCTGCAGCTGTACTTGTGCTGTGTATCGCACAGTTACAAGATTCATTTTCATGCCAATGAGGTTCCGATCATCAGGCTGATAGAGACAGAGAAAATGAGAACAAGACACAGAGATCAGATAGAGACTAAATAATAAATATCTGTGTGTGTCTCTGTGTAGGGCAGACCTCACTAAATTTTCTAAGACAAGGGGAGGAACCTGGATCCCAGAGAGATGAAAGATGCCTTCCATATAAAGCAATAAAGCTCTCTGGGATACAAAATTTTACATAGAAGAGAGAAGGTAACTGGAGAACCCCTGGGGCTGATATAAATGCTCAGTTTGCATCAATTCCAAATTAGACTGAAATATTTTCACTACAATTTAACTTGCTTGTGTCTATATTTTAGTATATATTACTTTTCTTTTTATTAAAAAATAAGTGTATTGTGAATTTTGAGCAAACTTCACCTGCATACAGCTGGCGAGACAAATCAGCGAGACCAGCTTGTTTAAAATACTTAGAAAATTTCACAAGACTTGTGAGAGAGCATCAGACATACCCTGGGAACTGCCCTGTCCCTCCTACTTTCTGAAATGGTATTTTCTCCATTTTAAACTGACAAAGTGCAATGTTATTTGTAAAGGATACACAGAAATATACAAAGTATGATCCAAAACTTTCACAGTATATTCAGAATTTGTAAAATTACGGCTAGATCTAAATCTAAATGTATTGAAATATAAATGAGAAAGTGCAAAGCTTAAATGCAATAATATTGAAAGGACCCAATCTGAATGTATAGTAATATAAAATACAAAGCACAAAGTGTAAGTATAACAAAACTCTCATATCATGCAGTGCTGTATTGCACTGGGTTTGTCTCTGCCTCACATACATAAATGAGAGAGATCTTGCTGTGCTTGAGAGTTTGCCCTTTTTTATTTTGAAAATTCAGTGAGTTCAGCCGCTGAGAAGTCTGAACTACAATTACTCTCCAAGCTGGAGAACCTTTGACTATCAGGGCCTGATAGAGACAGAGAATAGAGAAAATTAGAAAGTGACACAGAGATCAGAAAGAAATTAAATAATAAATGTGTTTGTGTTCAGTCGTATGCTACACCTGTATGTTTGCTGTGTATCTTATACAGTTACATGATTATTGCACAGGCTTAGCTGTCTGTAATTTCTTCCTGATGTTTTTGCAGCCTTGAAATATCCACCAAATACACAAACTTCTCATCTAGTGGCTCGTCCAGGACACGCACCGTGGAACACGTATACAGAGTGAGAACCCCTATGTACTGTATGCAAATATAGCTTGTGATGAAATACAGCAGTACACATATGCCCTGAATGATGTAGATATTACATAAAGCAGCTTAGATTTCTTGACTTTGTGTGACTAAAAAAACACACAAGCTTAGACATTACCAGACGTGTTTGCCTGAGCGAGCTTATAATAACAGGAATTTACTAAGCAAGCTCACAAACACAGACATTTCCTGATTCATTTTTAGCACAGGCATTTCCTAATCTTTGTCTTTATGTTGAAATTGTTTTTATTAAGGTTTTTCGAAATAATAATGAACGTAATACACAATACATAATCATGTCGTTATCGTCACTAATCTTTGTCTTTAAAGGTACATTAAACAATTTGAGATGGTAATATAAAATGATAAATTGTATATATATTAAAAAAACTCTGCAATATACTTTCATAATTTATTCCTCTCCTTTTCCTGTAATTCCTTTCTGAAATTCAGTTCCTGTTACAAATGAAAATGTAGAATACTGTTATAATTCACACAGCCATTGGCTGCACACTCTAGTGACCTATTTATAACTATCCCTAATTGGCCACAGCAGAAAAGGTAACCTAAGTTACAACATAGCAGCTCCCATTGTTTTATAGACACTAAGGCCTCTATTTAACAAAGTCTGGCGGACCTGATCCGACAGTGCGGATCAGGTCCGACAGACATCGCTGAATGTCACAAGAGCTGCTGGTGCAACGCCGCCCCCTGCAGACTCGCAGCCAAGGGGTCGCCAGCAGGGAGGTGTCAATCAACCCGATCGTACTCGATCGGGTTGAATTCCGGCGATGTCTGTCTGTCTGCCTGCTCAGAGCAGGCGGACAGGGTTATAGAGCAGTGGTCTTTGTGACCGCTGCTTCATAACTGCTGTTTCTGGCGAGCCTTAAGGCTCGCCAGAAACACGTGTCCAGAAGCTCACTACGGAGCTTGATAAATGGGCGCCTCTAACTTTACTTTACTATGTCAATATTTTGTCAATGAAACTATAAAAAATACATCTACATTTTATTCTCACACTAACCTTTTCTTTGACTGCATCATTCTATCTAGCATTTATTTAGTGTTTAATGTCCCTTTAAGCAACATAATCAAGGCATTTCCTAATTCTTAAAAAAAAATTATAACTGCAGACCTAGCCACAAATGTGGTTTTAAAAAAGTTCCTAAACACATACATACCCTATACTTTTGTGTTTGACCTTCTTCTTAATCACAGGTATTATCTAAACGTTGTGTTAGAAATGTAGGGGTTTTTTTCAAATTCTGATATTATAAATTTGTGTATTTTAGGCAGCAAATAACACTATGCACTATACACACACACACACATTAGATGAGGTTGCTAAAAAGACAAGTCCATCAAACTCAACCTATACAAATCTTAATATAATTACAAAAAAGCTTAAATGAATCCCATTAAAGAAGGTGACCCATTTATAAATGTAGTTATAAGCATTCACTACCTCCTTTGGTAATGAGTTCCACAATTGTATTGCTCTTACAGTGAAAAATGTTTACGTTGCAGAAGGTTAAATCTCCTTTCCTCCTGTCTTAAAACTATTTTCTATGAATAAACAAAGCTTCTGCCATCTCTGTATATGGGCCAGTCAAGTAAAAAAAAAAACTTTCATGATTTAAATAGGGCATGTAATTTTAAACAACTTTCCTATTTACTTTTATTACCAATTTTGCTTTGTTCTCTTGGTATTCTTAGTTGAAAGCTAAACCTAGGAGGTATATATGCTAATGTATTAGTTCATGTGTTTCATATAGATAGGCTGACCATATTGCCACTTTAAGAAGGAACACATATGAAAACTACATATGTGAGGGTTCTTATACAAATAATCAACAAAAATAGGAGGAAAAAGAACGATGAGTGTTTACACAAACTTATGACACAAGTAATAATCCGTCAAATGTGATGGTATTTGTAGGCAAAAACGAGCACTATATATCCACCCCTTGATACTCTTGCTATGGACAGTTCAAACTCTAACCTGCACAGCAGGGTTCCTCCCTCCCTGGGTACAGGTAATACAAACCGGGAGTTGGGTCTAAAGTCACACTTTTGTTGGATTGGTGACAAACAGATATCCCTCCGAAAAACACTAGGTAGGTACCTTATCAGAAACTGCTCCGGCGGCTCTCTCCATATCTCACCGTCCTGCAGAATTGATTACCTAGTTTGTAATGGGGGGAGGCTGTTATCGACCCCTAGTCCCACGAGCTGTCCCTCGGTGGTCAAATGAATCAGCAGTTAGCGGCCAAACACCAGTGCTCACTCCGGCCTTTGATGCAAAGTGAAACACATAAGAAAACACAGGAGCACCTGGGGATGGCCGTTGCACAGTAGTTTAATAAAGAAACAAGGACAGGGTACAAAAATTAGCAGAAAATAGGTTCAGGGAAACATCCCTCTTAAAATAATAAACCCAATACAGAGATGGGAGTGCATGAAAAAGAATGAGCTAAATGACAAAACAGCGGCTAACGCGTTTCGGCGTGAGCCTTACTCATAGCCAGTTAAAACACAAGTGATCAAACAAAGATTTAAAATACTTAGCTTCAAGAATGATTGGAGTTGGAGTTACACACCCTCCAGCCAATTAACCAATCAGTAACATATTAAGACACACGCACACCCACCTCCCCCTACCCAATCCAATTCATAGGTTGTTGGCAAATGTGGTAATAAACAATGTATATATAAACATCATTGTTACAGACAAAAGCATTAAACAGGGATATTAGTAACAATCCTAAGCACAGCTTTAGTTGTCCCAGTACCTTTCATCACCGAGTGCTCCCACAATGTAAACAAACCAGTTCGCGGGTGAACAGCGCCCCGCTGCAGATGGGGATAAGCGGATCAGATGTGCTAAGCACAAATCGACCGCACAACCCCATGTTGTCACCGGAACCATACTTCTCCACTGTTGATCGGGGCCCAACGCCAGTGTTCCGTAACAGGACAGTTCCAATTGGTTAGTCAGTAAGACGTAAACAAACGCCTATCCTACACGGAGGATCCGCCCCTAGAATCCCTGTCACTAATACAAGGAAAAAGGCAAACAAACAACCAACCCAACACGCGCACCCCAAAGCGTAATACCAGATGACACAAAGCAAACCACTTCGATCAAAATGCCAAAGTGTTGGAGCAATACAACACAAGCTGGTGGGAAAAACACACATCATACCCATGATGAAAGAATGCACACAAACAAATAAATACTGAAATAGGCAACCTAATGTGCCCAAATGATGCACAGGAACTAATAATCTGGTCACATTCCTTATGTACAAATCACTCAATCCAAATATATACATTCAATCATGGAGGTCAATAGATGAAATGGTTAGTCTTACATCCCGAGCTAAACCCGTATACCGAACAAGGTTAATAAAAAGGTTTTAAATATTAAACTCTAAAACAGATGTAAATAAATACACAGACATGTCTGTAACCAGGTATCGTGCTGGGGGCCAAAATACAGATATAGAATACCCCCAACACGGGCACATAATCCAATAAATCCATGTCGAGGTCACACTGCTATTATCCCCAAATTCAAAAAATGGTTCATGACACACTAATCACACCTAGTATAAGCACATAAACTAATAGGTTGACGTAAATAAAAATCAATGTAAATAAAGAAATAGGAATAGGATTAAGAAGATCACAATCCTAACCTTAAACTTTGTTCCAGACTGATGTCGGTGTCAATCCAACAAATAAACAGAATATGTACAGAAACAAACCCATAACCAGAACTAATTGATCCCTATGTATAAAAAATAAACAAAAAATATATGTAAAATATATAAATAGACATGGATCTCTTAAATTGGGGGATCAATCCGGCCAGGTCAGTATCAAGGTAACAGAAAGCCTCAACACAAAATTCAAAAAATTCAAAAAATTCAAAAAACGGAGCAATAAATATGTCAACAACTAAATAAGTAACCTCGAGAGTAAGGATTATAGATGTATGCAAATATATATATATATACACACACCTAAGCCCGTGACCAGAAGTTGATCAAATCAAATTCTGAATTGAGGCCCCCTGGAATCCTCGTTTTCAACTTGAAGATCCAGAAGGCCTCTCTTTCACCAAGTTTGTTCACTCTGTTTCCCTGACCACGTTTCGGGGGAACTTTATCAATGATGCTCCATACAAAAGATCTCGCTGACTTATTGTGTGTCTCAACAAAGTGTCTCACCAGGGGGGTAGTCTTAGACCCTAGCCTGATGTCAGACAAATGCTCCTTTATACGGGTTCGGGCCTCCCTCGTCGAGAGCCCAACATATTGTAGAGAGCACACACTACATGTGATCAAATACACTATATAAGTTTGTCTACAGTTTAGACAATATCTAATCCTGTAGCTCTCACCCGTCACTGAGGATTTAAATACATCCCCTACCACAACCTTTTCACAAGCAACACACGTGTGATGGTGGCATCTAAAGACCCCCACAGATGTCAGCCAGGATGAGGCACTGTGTCCAGCGGGCTCAGACCAAATCTTAGTAGGGGCAACCATATTGCCAATTGTCCTGTTCTTCTTATATGCAAATCTGATCCCCCTCTCCACTATATCCGCTAGTCCATCATCCGCTTACAGGAGATTAAAATGCTTGCCCACTATTTCACAAACTTCCTCATATTGTTTAGAGTACTCAGTGATGAAAGACACTCTAGTGGTGAAATCCTGGTCGCCCCCCTCTCTCTCTTTCCTTCTAGTTCCAGATAATAATGTTTCTCTGGGAATTCTCTCTACATCTTTCCTAGCCTTCATAATCAGACGGGGATCATATCCCCTCTCCTTTAATCTAAGTGTCAAATCATCCGCCTGTCTTTCATACACAGACTGAAATGTGCAGTTCCTTTTCAGGCGGATGAATTGACCCTTTGCCACACCCCTGAATACTCTCCTCGGGTGACAGCTGGAGGCGTGCAACAGAGAATTCCCCGCTATGGGTTTGCGAAAAACCTCCGTACAAATCTCTTTACCTTCTACACCCTCCAATGAAATGTCTAGAAAGTTGACACACCTGTCTTGAACCTCAGACGTAAACCTCAGATCACAATCATTGTTATCCAGATTCCTCACAAACTCATCCAATTGGGACTCAGTACCTCCCCAAATGAACAGTAGATCATCAATAAAGCGACCATACCAGATGATCTCTGTTCTGAAGGGATTCCGATCCCCAAAGACGTGGGACAGCTCCCACCACCCCATGAAAATGTTGGCATAGGATGGGGCAAACTTTGCTCCCATGGCTGTCCCCCGCCTCTGGAGATAGAACCGTCCCATAAACTCAAAATAATTGTGGGTGAGGAGGAACCGAGTCACCTCAACCACGAAGTTGATGAACACTGGTTGATCACCATAATGCCTGTTGAGGAAAAAACGTACCGCCTCTACCCCTTTGTCATGAGGAATACAGGTGTAGAGGGACTTAACATCCACAGTGAGCCATCTGTATTGATTATTCCACTTGACCTGTTTCAACAGGTTTAGAACATGTTTCGTATCAGCCAAATGGCTCCACAGGGTGCTCACTATTGGCTGCAAGATGCCATCTAGCCACTCAGAAAGGTGCTCAAGTAATGAGCCGATCCCACTCACAATCGGCCTCCCCTGCACATTCACCAAAGATTTATGTACCTTCGGGAGATGGTTGAAGGTCGCTATAGTGGGGTTCACGACAAGCAGATACTCTTTTGTGGCCTGGTCAATGAACCCACCCTCCACCCCATCATCTACAAGGGAGGCCAACTGTGACTGGTAGGCTCGAGTGGGGTCCCCTGTTAGCAACAGATAATCATCCACATTAGTAAGTTGCCTCATGGCCTCTGAGATAAAGTCCTCTCTATTCTGCAGGACAATGGTGCCACCTTTATCCGCCGCCCTGATGATAATCCCATCATTCTTACTAAGCTTATCTATTGCAATTTTCTGTTTCCTGGTGATATTACTCTTTTCCCCTCTCACGGATCTGTAATACAGGCGGGTGAGATCCTCTTCAACCCTATTTTGGAATTTCTCCAGAAGGTTACCTCGACATTGAATGGGGTAGAAGGTGGATTTTTCCTTGAAATTAGGTAGCCTGTTCGATACAGTTAGGTTATTCCCCCCACCTTCTGAGAGAGATTCCAAAGTCCCTATATCACAAAACTCCTGGAAACTTAGAGTATTATCCCTTTGTGGCCCCATTGACCTCAATCTATCCTTCCAATTCATGGTATCGTGGCTCTCATTAAGATCTCTCATGGAATTCATCTTAAAGAACTTTTTTAAAGTCAAGTCACGTATGAGTTTATTGACATTAAGTAGTGTCCTGAATAAATCAAAGTCAGCCGTGGGCACAAACGTTAAGCCTAGGCTTAAGGCTTCAACTTCACTAGTGTCTGGAGTGTAATTCGAAAGATTTATAATATTCAGAACCTGTAGTTCCCCCTTCCTCTTCCTCGTCTCTGAGGGTACCTCCGTTGCTCCTTGTATTGATGGTTTGTATCCTGGGTCCTGTGTGGGTCTCCTTCTCCCCCCCCTTCTGGTCTTTTTTGGGGGATGGAAAAAACCTGATCGATCTGGGTTTGGTCTGGATTCCTGGTCTCACCCCTCTGACCAGTGCTCGTGGTCGGTTCCTCCCTATAGTTTGTCTGGGAGTAGAATTGTTGAGTTGGTGCCTTGAGAATTGGGGTTATTTCCTTGGGTCTTACACTCAGGTCCGGCGGGCGTTCTTCCCCTCCCGAACCGGACCCTGAACCTTCTGATTCACCCTCACTCTCAAAGAAATTCACTCTCCTTCCTCTCTGTCTTCTGTGTCTGTTGCCACCACGTTGCTGACTGGGGTTAAAGGTATTTTTTCCTTGCTCCCTCCTCAACAGTGATCTGTCCCTTTTATTCCAGATGTACACTCTGTTGAGGTCATAGTCCTGTTGATCCCGCAGGTACTTGTTGTGCTTAATCTGAAGGAGTAAGGTCTTAGCCTCAGCTATAACTCGTTGTAATGTATCATTAAACTTGAGGAAATTCGTGTCCTCACTCCGAGTATTAAGCTCCTTTTGTATTTCCCTTATTTTAATTGCTGTATCTTCCAATTCTTTTTGTTTGTATTCACATATTAATTTCATAAGTTTGAGTGAACACTCAGAAAGGTTACTATTCCACAGTTCGATAAACGTTTTGTCATCGGTCAGGAAGGTTGGATACTTATTAAGTCTCAGTCCTCTGGGGATAATACCCAACTCATGGTATTTATTTAGAGTATTTATATATGGTTCCGGTGACAACATGGGGTTGTGCGGTCGATTTGTGCTTAGCACATCTGATCCGCTTATCCCCATCTGCAGCGGGGCGCTGTTCACCCGCGAACTGGTTTGTTTACATTGTGGGAGCACTCGGTGATGAAAGGTACTGGGACAACTAAAGCTGTGCTTAGGATTGTTACTAATATCCCTGTTTAATGCTTTTGTCTGTAACAATGATGTTTATATATACATTGTTTATTACCACATTTGCCAACAACCTATGAATTGGATTGGGTAGGGGGAGGTGGGTGTGCGTGTGTCTTAATATGTTACTGATTGGTTAATTGGCTGGAGGGTGTGTAACTCCAACTCCAATCATTCTTGAAGCTAAGTATTTTAAATCTTTGTTTGATCACTTGTGTTTTAACTGGCTATGAGTAAGGCTCACGCCGAAACGCGTTAGCCGCTGTTTTGTCATTTAGCTCATTCTTTTTCATGCACTCCCATCTCTGTATTGGGTTTATTATTTTAAGAGGGATGTTTCCCTGAACCTATTTTCTGCTAATTTTTGTACCCTGTCCTTGTTTCTTTATTAAACTACTGTGCAACGGCCATCCCCAGGTGCTCCTGTGTTTTCTTATGTGGTTCTTATACAAAACCATTTCTTTAAACAGCCCTGAAAACAGCTCTGACATATGTATTTTTCATATGTGTCCCTTTTTAAAGCGGCAATATGGTCAGCCTACATATAGAGGGCATTAGTTCATGTGTTTCATATAGATAACATTGAGCTCAAGCACGTGAAGCTCCTAGGAGCAAGCACTGATTGGCTAGAAATGCAAGTCTGTCAAAAGAACTGAAATAGGGGGGCAGTTTGCAGAGCCATAGATACAAGGTAATCACAGAGGTAAAAAGTATATTATTATAACTGTGTTGGTTATGCAAAATTGGGGAATGGGTGATAAAGGGATTATCTACCTTTTTAAACAACACAAATTCTGGTGTTTACTGTCCCTTTAAAATATATTTATATAAAGTAATCATGTCACCTCTCAAGCACCTTTTTTCTAGAGAAAACAGACCCAGTTTGGCTAACCTCTCCTCATAGCTTAAATTCTACATTCCCCTTATTAGCTTTGTGGCCCCTCTCTGATCTTTTTCTAAGTCTGCAACATCTTTTTTTGAGATTGGAGAACTGCACTCCATGATCAAGGTGAGGTCTTGCCAGGGATTTATATAGTGACAGAATTATGCTTTCCTCCCTTGCATCAATGCCTCTTTTAATACATGCTAGTATCTTATTAGCCTTAGAAGCCGCTGCCCTGCATTGTGCACCCATCTTTAGCTTGTTGTCTATTACTTCTCCCAAATCCCTTTCCTCTGTTTTGCTAAATCCAGTCCCATTTAAATAATACATTGCCTGCTTATTTTTACTTTAAAAATGTAGAACCTTGAATTTTCCAGTATTAAATCTCATTTTCCATTTACCTGCCCATTCTTCTAACTTTTGTAGATTCATCTTACACAGACCTTATGACCTTACACAACTTTGTATCATCTGCAAAAATAGAAAATGTTGCTATTTAATCCTTGCTCCAAGTCATTAATACATTTTTTTTTTTTAAAAGAACAGGGCCCAGTACTGATCCCTAAGGGCTCTACTGATTACGTTTGTCTAATCTGAGTATAGTCCATTTACTACTATTCTTTGCTCCCTGTCTTTTATCCAGTTATTTATCCATGAGCTAATATTTTCAGATATTACCAGTCCCTTAATTTTGTACATTAATCTCTCATGTGGCACTGTATTAAACGCCTTTGCAAAATCTAAGTATATCAAATCAACTGGCTCCCCTTTATCTATATTTTTATTTACTTCCTTATAGAATCTAATTAGATTAGTTTGACATTGCCTATTTCTCATAAAACCATGCTTATATGAACCCATAATTGAATATACTCATCAATTTAATCCCGTATAATCCCTTCAAGTATTGTTGTCAGAATAACTGGTCTATAGCTTCCTGGATCAGACCTGCATGCCTTTTTAAAGAGTGGCACCACATCAGCTTTACGCTAGTCCTGGGGTACCATGCCTGAGGATAATGAGTCTTGAGTAGAGGTTTGTCTATAACAGTGCTAAATTCCTGTAAAACCCTTGGGTGTATTCAATCTGGGCCTGGAGTTTTATTTACCTTAATATTATCCAGTTTGTTCCTGGCATCCTCTAGAGATAACCCAGTTAATAGTATGGGCTCTTGTGTTCTAGTTTGTTTCAAAGTATCTCCCATTTGTTCCTTGGTTCCTCTCTTGTGTATACTGAAGAAAAGAACTGGGTTAGTACCTCAGCCTTCTCCCTGTCACTGTTAATCATGTTACCCTTCACACATTTTAATGTACCTATATTTACCTTCTTAGATTGTTTGCCATTTATGTACTTAAAACCCATCTAGAGTTTGATTTGGAATCCTTTGCAATTAATCTTTGATTTTCAATTTTGGCTAATTTGATTGCTTTTTGTTATGATCGCTGTTACTCAAAAGTTATTTGACCCTTTATGTTTAATATTATATCTGTATCGTTTGATCCAATATAGCTTTTTCCCTAGTTGGCTCCTCTATTAATTATGACAAGACGTTATCCCTGAGAACATTTCAAAATCTATCTCCCTTAGATAGCTCAGCATGCTAAGGCACTGTGACTGAGCTCTGTAGCAACCCAAGGGTTGCAGGTTCGATCCCCAGTGAGGTCCACGCAGCCTTTCATCCTTCAGTGGTCAATAAAATGAGCAGCGACCCTTACAGGTGATTAGCCGCGCTTTACAAGTACCCAATACAATACAATTAGTTGTATTATGAGTTTCATTGGCCCAGTTTATGTTGGGGTAATTAAAATCTCCCATATTTACAGCACTGGTATTATTAGCAGCCTTTCCTATTTGCATTAGTAGTTGAATTTCCTCCATGTCACTAATGTTTGGAGGCTTGTAGCATGTTCCTAGTAATATCTTTTTAGGATTTTTTCCCCCACTCTTTATTTCAACCCACAGGGTCTCTACATTATCACCTGTATCATCATAAATATCTTCCTTTATTGTAGGTTTAAGGTCAGGTTTAATATACATGCAGATTCCTCCACCCCTTTTATTACTCCTGTCCCTCCTAAATAAAGTATAACCCTCTAAGTTAACTGCCCAGTCATGTGAATCATCCCACCAGGTTTCAGTTATACTGATAATATCATAGTCCTCTTCTTATGGCTGGCTCAAGATATTGTGCTGCCTGGGTCCGATAATGCAATGGCGCTGCCCCCAGTAGTAACATTACTGATTAAGATATCAACCTTCTAGCCTGGCTGCTGACATAACTAAGCCTGCCCACTAGCATGCGGCCCATGCTTATGCACAATTGTGGCATAAGTGGGAAAGAACTTAGGGAAGAGATGCGGAAGAGTTGTCCCACCTTGAATTTTGCCCCTGACTGGATCTGTGTCTTTGTGCATGGTAAGGTTATGCTGCTGGGAGCCTGTGACTTCCCCCACAGAGCCAGAGGACAAGAGTGGTCTGGGACTGACAATGACTGACTCAGTCACTATTGTGCTACTCCTTGTCAAGTGCTGCCTGGTTCCATTAGACCCACTCGGTCTCATGGTTGAGCTGGCCCTGCCTCTTCTGCTACTAAGAGCTCCAGCTCCCCCATTTTACCCATCATGCTTCTTGCATTTCCTGTCATACATTTAACTTTTATGTGCTTTCTGCTGCTACTTGGTGCGCTATCCACTTCTAATGTGAATTAGAAATTCTTTCTAATGGGACATTTGCTAAGACATCCCTTCCTTGAGATATTCAAGGTATGACATATTCACAAACTGATCTGTCTGTTCTAATAAGTTTAGAATGAGCCTTCCACGTTTGACTAATTTAAAAGATTTTCGAAGTGTGCTTCCATCTTCTCTCCAATACACCTGCACCCATGTCCTTCAAGTGTCATACATCCTTACTGTATAAATTGTACCCAATTAAAAAGCCAGCCCAGTGCTCTAAAAAGTCAAACCCCTCATTTTTACACCATGTTTTTAACCAAGAATTAACTGACCTTATCTCCTTCTGCCTTACTGGGTTAGCACATGGCACTTGTAATATCTCCTAAAATATTACCTTGGAGGTCCTTGCTTTAAGCTTGCTACCTAACTCCCTGTTGTCATTTTTTAGGACTCTCCATCTCCCACTGATTTCTTCATTAGTGCCAATATGCACCATGACTGCAGGATCAGACCCAAATCCCTCTAACAATCTATCAATACCCTTCACAATATGCATAACACAAGCCCCTGGAAGACAGCAAACTGTTCTATTTAAGGGGTCTGAATGACAAATTACCCTATCAACCTTCCTAATAATAGAGTCTCCTACAACCAACATCTGCCTCAGGCCCAGACTTATATGCCTGCTGTTCCAGCACTGAAGGACTGTTCACGATAGTATGCCCCTTTTTCATGACTGAAGGACTGGTCATTAAAGTATGCTCCACTTTCATGGCTGAAGGACTGGTCACTATAGTATGCCCCTCTTTCATGGCTGAAGGACTTTTCACTATTATCATTATCGGTTATTTGTAGAGCGCCAACAGATTCTGCAGCGCTTTAAACATAGGCAGTATACAAGGTAACATTTATAGGGATCAAATAGGTAGAGGGTCCTGCCAAAACTTGCACTGTTGTAGTAAGCTCTTGGTTGGCAGAGAAGTGTCAGAAGTTTGTTTTCGTCTCTTATGGAGGGTAGTACTCTTCAACATGAGACAGGAGTTCTAAGTAATCCTGTCAGTCTCTCAGTGAGGGCTTGGATGAAAGTTAGAGTCCGGAGATGCAGGAAGAGTCTTTCTGCGAAACCATCCAGACTCATTTTAACAACTCCACAAGCAATCAGCGTTTGCAAGAACTTTGCTTCACTGCCTGCTTTCTTCTCTCAAGTCCATGGCAGAGGCAAGGCTACTATCCGTCACACTTGAAGGGCCGTGTTCCTGTTCCACAACGTAGATTCCGGTAAGATTGTTTCATTTTACTTCATGATTGTACTTTAACTCATTTGTTCCTGCAAACTCACATGAAAAATACAGGGTGTCCTTTAGTATCTTGGAATCAAGGGTTAATATCTCCTGAGGGGGATTATTGAACAGGGGGGGGTTAATCGTGTTTGTTATGTGATTAAATCTGCTTATGTGTAGTGTTAACTGGGCTCGTGGCTTTTTGGAACATAACAGCCTTTCGAAGTGACGCAACCTTACGGTTGGGTGCGCTTTTTTTGGACTGTACGGTTCACCACGTGACTGGGCATGTTTACGTTCTGGTCTCCCATTTCCAAGAATTCTAGTCCGCAGGTGTCTGGTTCATAGGAGGTGGTGAGTGCCCCAGCCATTGTGGGTGTCAGGTGCCGTTAAATTGTTTTATATATAGTCCATTTTTTTGTATCCTTTATCAAGTTATGGAGGACGCTGATGTTGAGATTGTTCAACTTTCTGATTCAGATTCTTTGTCCTGTGACAAATGCGAATTGGCCCCATTGACTCAGGTCAGTCAGTTATGTTCTTTAGGCCGTCCTAGAGCACCTTGTTCCACGGGCTCGGGGATTCAAGGGACTGCTGAGTCATCCGCCTCAGGGGGCCCTGTCCTTCGGGAGGTGAGTTCCCTACCGCTCCCTACTACTACTACACATGCGGGTAACCCAGGTTGTGTTTTTTCCTCCTCGGAGGGTGGATTGTTCCCCCCCGGAGGTTGTGGCACGTTTTCGCTTTTACATCCTTTTGTCGCTTGCTCGTCTACAAAGTCCAGATGTTTAATTGCAATTGTGCTTGTGTCCGATTGCACCAGGTCTCTCGGCCACAGGAGGGCAGCTGCAGTTCTCTGCGGGTGTAACTGTTCCTGAGTATTGTGCCTTTCGTTACAGGCTGGCTCGCTTTCATGTTCTACTCAGACACATTTTTGAGCTGTTTGGGGACCCTGTCCTTCGCGGCTATGGGACTCATCAGTCTCCTTCTTCGAATGGCTCACCTCATTAGACATGTAGGGATGACGTAATATCCTTTAAGTCTTGTTATCGAGATCCTTCCCAATTTTGTTGGAGGAACAGGGTTTCCGTTTGGCTGGTCCTGCAGATCTTTCTGTTCTTCTTGGGCATTAACCCTCGGGTTGCCTGTCATTTTATTTTATCCGTTTAGGATGAATTTTATTTTTATTTTTCATACTATGTTTCCTGCGGGAACTTTCTCTGGGATCGATAATCGCTGTTTGCTTCTACGAAAGTTGTTTGGGACACGTTAGTCCCATGTTTGTCTGTTTTTTCTTCCTCCCTCTCTGAAGGCGGATTTAGCCAGCTTGGCAGTTATGACCCTGGTTGCAGGCTGGTCCTGCTTGGGTTCAGATCTTCTGTCTCGCGGCTTATTCAGACACGTGGCGCCTATAATACCTTGCTGGTCAGGTTGGGGTGCCGAGTGCTCTCAATATTATTTATATTTCTTGTTATTTGTTTTAATAGTTTCAGCTAAGCATTCTCAAAAGGACTTGCGGGTCCGTGCGGCTCTCTGTCTCTTAAATAGCCGTCTCTCTGGTGACTGGGTCAGTGAATTTTGCTGCATCACTCTCTGTTGCTTCCGATACCCTCGTAACCTATAGTATTCCTTCCCACGTGATGGGAAGGTTAGAGGGTTTAGCGCCTCTTTTCTGCCGGTTGGGGTGGTGCTGCTTTAGGAGGCCCTGGGAATTGTCCATTTTGGACTTGTTCCTTTAGTGGTTCTCTTTTTCATTGAGACCTTCTTGGACTTTGTCCGTTGTCACCTTCGGGGCACTTGGATTCCCTTTGGGAGTTGGTTGTTCCATTTTCAGGACATTAAACAGTTTTAGGCTCCAGTTAGGGGTCCTTCCCCCGATGTTGGGAATGCTCTGCATCTCCTTCTTGGGATAGAAGAGGTCCTAGTGGTTTTCCACTCATATGGTTCAGGTATTGCCATCCAGGTGGCATCCAAACCCATGTTTTACTGTCCTCTAACTTTGAATCTGAGGTGATGTGGAGGCTTGCTGTTGCTCTGTTCGGGTGACTTGTTCTCACTGTTCCCCTTGTGTCTGGAGTTTGTGGCTAGCTGGACAGCTAGCTCAGCATACTAATGCTCTGTGGCTACTCTGTACTGTAGCAAACCGAGGGTTGCTAGTTCGATCCCCGGGGAGGTCTTCTCAGCTTTTCCTCCTTTTGAGGTTGATAAAATGAGCAGCGCCTTGTGTCCCTTAAGGGGGATTAGCTGCGCTTTTTAAGTAAAGTCATGTTAAATGTTGCTTGAATGCCTATTAGCTCTAGTGTCCTTTTATGGCCTTGGGAGGCCTTGGCTTTTGGATTGTTGGGCTCCTGCAAGGGGTGGTATCTTCCCTTTGGGTCAGGACTTGCAAGGGCTTCTTGCTTTTGTTATCCGAGTTATTCTGGATTTTTCCCTGGGAGGTCTGTTTTTTTATATCAGACGAGGGATTTATATTCTTGGAAGATTGTTTAATCTAAACATTTGTGGGGCCTGGGCTTCTTTTCCTGATCTTCCGGTTGTTGAGGATTTTACTCAGCGTTTTCTCTTTGTGGATCCCGCTGTGGGATGTTACCGGACCTTATGATCCTAGGACTGGCCGGGGGGTCCCAGTTTCCCAGGGTAACTTGGGCTTAGCCCTTGTTCTGGCTGTTCTGTTTTACAACTTGGCCAGATTTACTGAGAGCTGGGGCTCCTTGGGGCTTGTCTTGTGTCGGACGATACGGTTCCCTTGGGACAGCCATCTAATGTGACCTGATGGTGGGCTTTCCTGCCTATCAAACAGAAGGTTTGCAGTTGCTCAGCTGTCCCTCTTGCACCTGGTATGTGTGCTAGCACAATGGTGTTTTAAGGGTTATTTTCCATGTTAGTTAGTGACGTGGCCTTGTGTTCTCTCGGTTCTTCCTACAACTTCCTGTCTTACGGGCAGGTGTTTATTGATGCTCTCCTCTTCAGGGGGCTCGTTGTCCTCCTTACGGAGGTGTGGTTCCATTTTTTAGGGACCTCTCCTGTGTTCGGGAGGTTGGAACAGATGTTTTATCTGGTTCAGGGATTTGGTCTGCTCTTTAAATTGTTCCTTTCCATCTGGGGAGCTTCTGGCTCCGCATTGAGACTTTAGTTGGGTGGCTTTGATAGATCTCCTTGGGTCTAATGCCTGCTCAATTGTCTCTAGGTTGAAGTGGCTGTATCCATTCTTCCGCCCTTTTTGGGGCAGGTCTTGGGGTTCCTTTCTGTTCCCTTGCTTTCAGATCAGCCGTTGCTTTGGTTGGTCCAGCTAGGTGTAGCATCTGAGATCTGTTGTTCATCCTCAGGTCTTTGGGGTGCCAGTGGACCTTTTTTTTTTTTTTTAGAGGTTCTGTGCCTCTCCCACTTTGAGATCTGTGAGTAGGCCTGGCGGCCTGGATTGCCTGGAGTGTGTCCTCTGTCTCGGAGGTTGGGCAATCTGCTATTTTGTTCGACCGCTTTTTTCTTACGGATAGTGTTTTCACTTTGTCTTCCTATGGATGGCAGTGTGTTACTGGACTCAGATGTTTTCTTTTTGAGTTTCCTACTTGTAATTTTTCTGTTTGCTCAGTCTCTCTGAGTTCTGATGATTTTGTCTTTTTTGGTGCTGTTGCATGATGTTTGGGAGACGTTTCTTCTCCTTGATGATGCCTGATTGCTCCTTGTGGGTTGGGAGTCGTCTCCCCTTGTTCTCGGGATCCATTCAGGTCTCTGTGGACTTGGTCTTCTCTTGAAGGGAGTTTTTCCTTTATGGATCTTGCTGTACCTTTTAGGTATCCCTTTGGCTCACCCTTGTCCTCTCCCTTTTGGGGAATTTGGTACTGTACTAGTAGGGGTTGTGTGGGGACCGACTGCTGGGTGACGGTTCTCCTGGAGGCATGTTGGCTCAGTGAGTCTGCTTTACGGTCTCTAGTTAGGCTTTCGGGCTATCTGCAGGTCAGTATCCTTGGGGCCTTTCCTTCTAGTTTTTTTGCCCGGCTCCAAAGAAGTGGGGTTTGGTTGGGTTGTGGTTTTTCAGGCCTGGTGCCCTCAGTATGGGCCGCCTATTGTAACCCCCCATTTTCTTTTCTTCAGATGGAAAGAATCCACAGCTCCCCACCCGTATTTTTTCTGTGGGGCGTCTCTTATTTTTTATTCTTCTGGCACCTTTTCACCCTGGTATTTCTTCTACTGTTCCTCGGCAGAATGACTGGGGGATGAGGGAAGTGGGAGGAGTATTTAAGCCTTTGGCTGGGGTGTCTTTGCCTCCTCCTGGTGGCCAGGTTCTTATTTCCCAAAAGTAATGAATGCAGCTGTGGACTGTGAACAAACAGTACATAGACACACACATGCTGTATATACACATACAGTACATAGACACACACATGCTGTATATACACATACAGTACATAGACACACACATGGTGTATATAAACAAACAGTACATAGACACACACATGGTGTATATAAACAAACAGTACATAGACACACACATGCTGTATATACACAAACAGTACATAGACACACACATGGTCTATATAAACAAACAGTACATAGACACACACATGCTGTATATACACAAACAGTACATAGACACACACATACTGTATATACACAAACAGTACATAGACACACACATGCTGTATATACACAAACAGTACATAGACACACACATGCTGTATATACACATACAGTACATAGACACACACATGCTGTATATACACATACAGTACATAGACACACACATGCTATATACACAAACAGTACATAGATATACACATACTGTATATACACAAACAGTAGACACACACATACAGTACATACACAAACAGTACATAGACACACACATGCTGTATATACACAAACAGTACATAGACACACACATGCTGTATATACACACACAGTACATAGATACACACATACTGTATATACACATACAGTACATAGACACACACATGCTGTATAAACACAAACAGTACATAGACACACACATGCTGTATATACACAAACAGTACATAGATATACACATACTGTATATACACAAACAGTAGACACACACATACAGTACATACACATACAGTACATAGACACACACATGCTGTATATACACAAACAGTACATAGACACACACATGCTGTATATACACATACAGTACATAGACACACACATGCTGTATAAACACAAACAGTACATAGACACACACATGCTGTATATACACAAACAGTACATAGATATACACATACTGTATATACACAAACAGTAGACACACACATACAGTACATACACATACAGTACATAGACACACACATGCTGTATATACACAAACAGTACATAGACACACACATGCTGTATATACACATACAGTACATAGACACACACATGCTGTATAAACACAAACAGTACATAGACACACACATGCTGTATATACACATACTACATACATACTGTATATACACTGTGTGCATAACTATATCTATCTCTCTCCTGCAGGTGATTAATCTGGGCCAGCGATCGCTGCCTGTGTCTGTCACCTTTATGGTTCCTGTAAAGATAAAAGAGACTCTAGTGTGGGAGGGAATCAGCCTCAAAAGCTCACAGGTACCTACCTTGCCATGGACAGAAAAATTTAATGTGTGCTACTGATACTTAACTATGAAGTTTACTCTGTACCCTCCAGTAATACACACACAATACACTGTCCCCCCTTGTCACTGTATACCTCAACTGTACGTACTGCACCCTCAAGTAATACACACACACACACAATACACTGTCTCCCCTTGTCACTGTGTACCTTACCTGTACGTACTGTACCCTCCAGTAATACACACACACACAATACACTGTCTCCCCTTGTCACTGTGTACCTTACCTGTACGTACTGTACCTTCCAGTAATACACACACACAATACACTGTCCCCTTGTCACTGTGTATCTGACCTGTACGTACTGTACCCTCCAGTAATACACACACACACACAATACACTGTCTCCCCTTGTCACTGTGTACCTTACCTGTACGTACTGTACCCTCCAGTAATACACACAATACACTGTCTCCCCTTGTCACTGTGTACCTTACCTGTACGTACTGTACCCTCCAGTAATACACACACACACAATACACTGTCTCCCCTTGTCACTGTGTACCTTACCTGTACGTACTGTACCTTCCAGTAACACACACACACAATACACTGTCTCCCCTTGTCACTGTGTACCTTACCTGTACGTACTGTACCTTCCAGTAATACACACACACAATACACTGTCCCCTTGTCACTGTGTATCTCACCTGTACATAGAGTTGCCAGGTGTCCAGTATTCAACCGGACAGTCCAGTATTTTAGCAGGTTGTCCAGTAAAATCTTTGCAGAAATACTGGACACTATAATGTCCAGTTTTTTAAAGCCCACAGGTGTTAAATATATAATGCCTCCTATGCCTTTATGCATTACAAATATAAAGCAGATAAAGTGAGGGGCAGTCAAGGGGGTCAAGTCTCTATGGTTTACAGGTGTTAATGACAACCAAAAAAGTACAATAGTATTACTGGCAGCCAAGAGATGGAATGACTGCCTAGTTGTGAAAAATAAACATGGTAGGATCAAGAGTGAGGTCTAAGGTAGATCTTTGGTGGGAGTTGTTGTTTGACCCTACTGGCCATAGTGTCTAGTCACTAAAAGGTTCTCCAGTATTTTTATGGAAGACAGCTGGCAACCTTACCTGTACATACTGTACCCTCCAGTAATACACACACAATACACTATCTCCCCTTGTCACTGTGTACCTCACCTGTACATACTGTACCCTCCAGTAATACACACACAATACACTGTCCCCTTGTCACTGTGTATCTCACCTGTACATACTGTACCCTCCAGTAATACACACACACAATACACTGTCCCCTTGTCACTGTGTATCTCACCTGTACATACTGTACCCTCCAGTAATACACACACAATACACTGTCTCCCCTTGTCACTGTGTACCTCACCTGTACATACTGTACCCTCCAGTAATACACACACAATACATTGTCTCCCCTTGTCACTGTGTACCTGACCTGTACATACTGTACCCTCCAGTAATACACACACAATACATTGTCTCCCCTTGTCACTGTGTACCTGACCTGTACGTACTGTACCCTCTAGTAATACACACACAATACACTGTCTCCCCTTGTCACTGTGTACCTGACCTGTACGTACTGTACCCTCTAGTAATACACACACATAATACACTGTCTCCCCTTGTCACTGTTTACCTCACCTGTACATACTGTACCCTCCAGTAATACACACACACAGTACACTGTCTCCCCTTGTCACTGTGTACCTCACCTGTACGTACTGTACCCTCTAGTAATACAGACAAACAATACACTGTCTCCCCTTGTCACCTTGTACCTCACCTGTACGTACTGTACCCTCTAGTAATACACACACACAATACACTGTCTCCCCTTGTCACTGTGTACCTCACCTGTACGTACTGTACCCTCTAGTAATACACACACAATACACTGTCTCCCCTTGTCACTGTGTACCTCACCTATACGTACTGTACCCTCTAGTAATAAACACACAATACACTGTCTCCCCTTGTCACTGTGTACCTCACCTGTACGTACTGTACCCTCTAGTAATACACACACAATACACTGTCTCCCCTTGTCACTGTGTACCTCACCTGTACGTACTGTACCCTCCAGTAATACACACACACAATACACTGTCTCCCCTTGTCACTGTGTACCTCACCTGTACGTACTGTACCCTCCAGTAATACACACACACAATACACTGTCTCCCCTTGTCACTGTGTACCTCACCTGTACGTACTGTACCCTCCAGTAATACACACAATACACTGTCTCCCCTTGTCACTGTGTACCTCACCTGTACGTACTGTACCCTCTAGTAATACACACACAATACACTGTCTCGCTTGTCACTGTGTACCTCACCTGTACGTACTGTACCCTCTAGTAATACACACACACAATACACTGTCTCCCCTTGTCACTGTGTACCTCACCTGTACGTACTGTACCCTCTAGTAATACACACACACACAATACACTGTCTCCCCTTGTCACTGTGTACCTCACCTGTACGTACTGTACATGTAGCGGAGAGGCAATAGGATCTGCAATATCTTTTGTTAGGCAGAGACAAACAAGTAACTAATCTCAGACATAGCTTGGGAATCAACAACGACTTTTACTGGAAGCACATCAAAATTTAAAAAACAAACAAACAGTTTAACATATATTTTTAACCATTAGCCTAAATAACAGTAATTTAAACCGTCTCCCCTACATGGGGTTTCTGAACTCAAACAGCAGGGGTTCCTAGCAAAAACAAACACAGTTTAACATATATTTTAACCATTAGCCTAAATAACAATTCTCGCATAGTTCACAATGCTCCCCCAGAACCAAGCCGGCATACCCAGTCTGATCCCAACGGATTGGCTTGGGGAGGTCCGGAGGAGTATTCACAGATCAAGGTTCAAGTTCGGTTTGTCTGGACAACCCGTCGGCGTTGCCGTTTTGCTTCCCAGGGCGGTAATGGATTGTTAAGTCAAATGACTGCAGCGCCAAACTCCAGCGCAACAGCCGGGCATTGTCCCCAGATATCCTGTTCAGCCACACTAACGGGTTGTGATCTGTGAGTAAGGAGAATTGTTGTCCATATAGATATGGCTGAAGTTTCTTGAGGGCCCACACCACGGCCAGACATTCCTTTTCAATGGCGGCGTAGCTAACTTCTCGGGGTAACAGTTTCCTGCTTAGGTAGGCCACAGGATGCTCGCTGCCATCAGCCCCGACTTGGCTCAGCACGGCTCCCAATCCAAACATAGAAGCGTCTGTATGGACGAGAAAGCGTTTAGTTGGATCCGGGGCAGCAAGGATAGGGGCATTTACGAGAGCGTTTTTCAGTTCTTGGAATGCTTGTTCACACTCTGGGATCCAGGTAACAATCTTAGGAAGGTTTTTACGGGTGAGGTCGGTGAGGGGTTTGGCTAGGGTACTATAATTAGGTATGAACTTCCTATAATAGCCTGCGGTACCTAGGAAGGCTAGCACTTGGCTCTTGGTACGAGGAGTGGGCCACTTGGCTACAGCCTCTGCCTTGGCCGGTTTGGGCTTCTGCTGCCCGCTATCTACTCGGTGTCCTAGGTACTGGACCTCCGCCATCCCTATATGGCATTTGGTAGGCTTAAGGGTTAATCCTGCCTCCCTAATGCGATCTAGGATCGCCCCGATATGGTTCAAATGCTTGTCCCAGGAGCTGCTAAATATAGCTATGTCGTCTAAATAGGTGCATGCATACTCTTGTGACCCATCCAGTAGCCGATCTACCATGCGCTGGAAAGTAGCCTGAGCCTTCTTCATCCCGATTGGCATGACCTTGAATTGGTACAGGCCAAACGGGGTGACAAACGCCGACTTGGGGATGGCATCCTCGGCTAGTGGGATCTGCCAGTACCCCTTCCACAGATTAAGTTTCCGGTAGTCTACGCAGAAGCGGGATGTGCCAACCCGCTTCGGCACTAGAACTACCGGCGAGGCCCAGGGGCTGTCCGAGTGCTCAATCACTCCTAACTGTAGCATCTCGTCAATCTCCTTCTGCATATGTTCTCTCACCGATTCTGGTATGCGGTAAGGAGGTTGACGCATTGGGAGGTGACCTGGAGTTTCTACCTTATGGGTGGCCAGTTGGGTATATCCAAGCACATTCGAGAACGTGTCTCTCTTTTCCTGCAGTAGCTCTTCTATTTGAGCTCATTCCTGAGGACTTAACCGCTCACCCAATTGTACCTCTCCCAGACCTTCGTTCCGGTTCTTCATTCCTAGGAGGACAGGGAGAGATAAACTGCCTGCGTCGTCCGCAGCAGAGGCGCAAATAGCATTCAGCTCCTCTGCGCGTTCATGGTACGGCTTCAACATATTTACATGGAGCATGTGTCTACCGCTTGCACCAGTACATGGGCCAATCACATAGATGGTGTCACAGATTTGGTCCACCACCTTGTATGGGCCCTGCCAGGAGGCCTGCAGTTTGTCATTTTTGACCGGTTTTAAGATTAGCACCTTCTGCCCGGTCTGAAAACTGCGGTCCCTGGCGCCCCATCATACCAACAGCGCTGATGGGTCTGAGCCGCCTGGAGGTTGGAGCGGACGGTCCGAGTCAGTGCCTCCAGGCGCTCCCTAAACTCCAGCACGTATGGTACGATAGGAGTACCGTCACTAGTGATTTCCCCATCCCAATGCTTTCGGATTAAGTCTAGGGGACCACGTACCCTCCTTCTGAATAATAATTTAAAGGGACAGAACCCCATGGACTCCTGAGGTACCTCCCGGTAGGCGAAAAGCGAATGGGGTAGAAACCGCTCCCAGTTCTTCTGGGTATCTATGAACGTATGGAGCATCTGTTTCAGTGTTCTGTTAAACCGTTCACAGAGCCTATTAGACTGGGGGTGATAAGCGGAATTTACAATGGGTTTCACCCCACATGCTCTCCTCTCTGGGGAAATCCCATGTGGGAGAAGATTTTGATGAGGGCATCCGCCAAGGTCTCAGCATGAATATTAGCCAGAGCCACCGCCTCGGGATATTGGGTGGCATAATCCACGACTGTGAGGATATACCTTTTCCCAGAGGGGCTAGGTTTGGCTAGGGGGCCAATGAGGTCTACCGCTACTTGACTAAAAGGCTCCTCTATTATGGGGAGGGAGTGTAGCTTCGCCTTATATCGGTCTCCTCTTTTTTCACTACTCGTTGGCAGGTGTCACACGTCTGGCAATACTGCCTAATATATTTGGTGATCCCTGGCCAAAAGAAAGTTAGGTGGTGCTTCATCCGAGTAACTCCTAGGTGGCCTGACAGCGGGATATCGTGGGCAACCCATAGCAGTTCTCATCTATACCTCTGAGGTACTATTAACTGCTGAATGGACAGGGGAATAGATCCGGCCACCATCTTCTCAGTATACCTGTACAGTAACCCCTTGTTCCAACCATACCTCTCTCCTTCCAACCCCACCCTATTCTGATCTACCTTATCCCTATATAATTGCAATAAGGGGTCAGTGGCCACTCCGCTACCAAACTCTAGTGGAGGGGCCCAAGAGACAATAGGGGGATGGTTGCTTACCTGAGCCTCAGAGTGATCAGCCAGTGCATTGGTGCGGGCCTGTTGTCGGGTAACCACAGGAAGTGCTGCTTGTGGGGAAAGGCAGGGTGCAAAAGCTGAAGTCAGCTCCCCCAATTCATTGCCCAAAATAACGTCCGCTGGCAAATTTTGTTCCAGGCCAACTTCTACATTCCCCGACCCTGCTCCCCAATCCAAGTGTACCCTTGCTGTGGGAATCTTGTAAATGGCTCCCCCGGTCACCATTTGGAGACTAAATGTTGCCGGAGCAAGGTTATGGTGGCTCCAGAGTCACGCAGCCCTTGGACACGTCGGCCCTCCATATAGACCGCCTGGCGGTGACTTTGTAGGTTGTCCGAAGCGGCCTGTACTGGGTTTACCTCGTGTAAGATGCCCAAGGGTTCCGCGTGGAAGATGGCGGGTTGGGTCTGTAGTCGGGGCTCGTTCTGGTAGCAGTGCACAGCTGCTCGGTTATTTGACAGGTTGTTCTGGTTGTTCCAGGTGGATCGATTCTTGTTCCTGGGACAGTCTCTCTGAATGTGCCCTTGTTGGTTACAAAAATGGCAATGGATAGCTGATCGAGTCTGGTATCGGGGAGGGGGTGGGTGGTTTCCCCCTCCAGGACAGGGTAGCAGAGGTGTGGGGGCTGCAGTGGGGGTCAGGGGTCCCCAATACTAGAGCGTTGCTGTGTTCTTTGAGCTCTCCGGGCATCTTGGTATTCATCGGCCAAGGTTGCTGCAGTATGTACTGTGCACGGTTTCCAATCTCTCAGCCAGTTTTGCAATTCGGTGGACACCCCTTGGAAGAATTGCTCCATCAACAGGAGTTGTAGAAGGTCTTCCAACTGGGTGACTTGGGCTGCCTGCAACCAGCCTTTAGCGGCCCTGGTTAGCCGATGCGCCCACTCAGTGTGGTTGTCTTTCTCCAGCTTCTTCAGGTCTCGGAACCGCTGTCGGTATGCCTCCGGGGTAATAGCATACCTAGTCAGGATGGCCTGTTTTACCTTCTGATAGTCCCTGCTGTCCTCATCTGGCATGGTGCGGTAGGCTTCAGCGGCCCACCCGGATAACTTGCCAGCCAGTAGGGGAACTTGGTCAGCGGTACTAATATTATGCAGTTGACATAATCTCTCAAAGTCCTGTAGGTACCCATCGATATCCTCTGTGTCGGTATGATCCTTGAAGGCGTGGTAGGGAATCTTAGCTTTCCTGGTACCAGCGCTGGAGGGTACTGGTAGTCCCTCTCCGGGTCTCATGGTGGGTTGTCGGGTCACCATTAAGTACTCCTGTACATCTGCTGATGTCCGTGTCAGGAGCTTTTCTGAATGGGGTAGCGGAAAAAAAAGCCAACCGGGTCCGCATCTCTTTTTGGAATTCGGTTTAGTTGTTCGCCATGGGTACGATTATACCTGCTACCCGGTCTCCCTCCATGAGCTACACAATCAGCCTTGCTTTGGTTTTATTGCTGGCAATAATTCCTCTCGCCTCCAGTAATTCCATCAATGCAGTTCGCTTTAGTCTGGTATAATCTGTCCCCATTCACTGTCCGTTCATATATATCCACATGTCCTCGAACTCCAGTTTCATACAAAACAAAGAGGGACTTTCTACGACTTGCTGTGCGGTTTGAATCCCGACACTTGCCACCAATTGTAGCGGAGAGGCAATAGGATCTGCAATATCTTTTTGTTAGGCAGAGACAAACAAGTAACTAATCTCAGACATAGCTTGGGAATCAACAACGACTTTTACTGGAAGCACATCAAAATTTAAAAAAAACAAGAACAGTTTAACATATATTTTTAACCATTAGCCTAAATAACAGTAATTTAAACCATCTCCCCTACATGGGGTTTCTGAACTCAAACAGCAGGGTTCCTACCAAAAACAAACACAGTTTAACATATATTTTAACCATTAGCCTAAATAACAATTCTCGCATAGTTCATAAGTGGCGAGGTTTGCCACAATGCTCCCCCAGAACCAAGCCGGCATACCCAGTCTGATCCCAACGGATTGGCTTGGGGAGGTCCGGAGGAGTATTCACAGACCAAGGTTCAAGTTCGGTTTGTCTGGACAACCCATCGGCGTTGCCGTTTTGCTTCCCAGGGCGGTAATGGATTGTTAAGTCAAATGGCTGCAGCGCCAAACTCCAGCGCAACAGCCGGGCATTGTCCCCGGATACCCTGTTCAGCCACACTAACGGGTTGTGATCTGTGAGTAAGGAGAATTGTTGTCCATATAGATATGGCTGAAGTTTTTTGAGGGCCCACACCATGGCCAGGCATTCCTTTTCGATGGTGGCGTAGCCAACTTCTCGGGGTAACAGTTTCCTGCTTAGGTAAGCCACAGGATGCTTGCCGCCATCAGCCCCAACTTGGCTCAGCATGGCTCCCAATCCAAACATACAAGCGTCTGTATGGAAGAGAAAGTGTTTAGTTGGATCAGGAGCAGCAAGGATAGGGGCATTTACGAGAGAGTTTTTCAGTTCTTGGAATGCTTGTTCACACTCTGGGATCCAGGTAACAATCTTAGGAAGGTTTTTACGGGTGAGGTCGGTGAGGGTTTTGGCTAGGGTACTATAATTAGGTATGAACTTCCTATAATAGCCTGCGGTACCTAGGAAGGCTAGCACTTGGGTCTTGGTACGGGGACTGGGCCACTTGGCTACAGCCTCTACCTTGGCCGGTTCGGGCTTCTGCTGCCTGCTACCTACTCGGTGTCCTAGGTACTGGACCTCTGCCATCCCTATATGGCATTTGCTAGGCTTAAGGGTTATTCCTGCCTCCCTAATGCGACCTAGGATCGCCGCTATATGGTTCAAATGCTCGTCCCAGGAGCTGCTAAATATAGCTATGTCGTCTAAATAGGCGCATGCGTACTCTTGGGACCCATCCAGTAGCCGATCTACCATGCGCTGGAAAGTAGCCTGAGCATTCTTCATCCTGAATGGCATGACCTTGAATTGGTACAGGCCAAACGGGGTGACGAACGCCGACTTGGGGATGGCATCCTCGGCTAGTGGGATCTGCCAGTACCCCTTACACAGATCTATGGTGGTGAGGTACTGTTCTCGAGCCATTTTATCCAGGAGCTCATCTATCCGGGGCATAGGGTAGGCGTCAGAGACGGTTTTATCATTAAGTTTCCGGTAGTCTACGCAAAAGCGGGTCGTGCCGTCCCGCTTTGGCACTAGAACTACCGGTGAGGCCCAGGGGCTGACCGAGTGCTCAATCACTCCTAACTGTAGCATCTCGTCAATCTCCTTCCACATATGTTCTCTCACCGATTCTGGTATGCGGTAAGGAGGTTGACGCATTGGGAGGTGACCTGGGGTTTCCACCCTATGGGTGGCCAGTTGGGTTTATCCAAGCACGTTGGAGAACGTGTCTCTCTTTTCCTGCAGTAGCTCTGCTATTTGAGCTCGTTCCTGAGGAGTTAACCGCTCACCCAATTGTACCTCTCCCAGACCTTCATTCCGGTTCTTCATTCCTAGGAGGCCTGTGTCGTCCGCAGCAGAGGCGCAAATAGCATTCACCTCCTCTGCGCGTTCATGGTACGGCTTCAACATATTTACATGGAGCATGCGTCTACCGCCTGCTCCAGTACATGGGCCAATCACATAGACGGTGTCACAGATTTGGTCCACCACCTTGTATGGGCCCTGCCAGGAGGCCTGCAGTTTGTCATTTTTGACCGGTTTTAAGATTAGCACCTTCTGCCTGGTCTGAAAACTGCGGTCCCTGGCGCCCCATCATACCAACAGCGCTGATGGGTCTGAGCCGCCTGGAGGTTGGAGCGGACGGTCCGAGTCAGTGCCTCCAGGCGCTCCCTAAACTCCAGCATGTATAGTACGATAGGAGTACCGTCACTAGTGATTTCCCCCTCCCAATGCTCTCGGATTAAGTCTAGGGGACCCCGTACCCTCCTTCCAAATAATAATTCAAAGGGAGAGAACCCTGTGGACTCCTGAGGTACCTCCCAGTAGGCAAAAAGCAAATGGGGTAGAAACCACTCCCAGTTCTTCTGGGTATCTATGAACGTGCAGAGCATCTGTTCAGTGTTCCGTTAAACCATTCACAGAGCCCATAAGACTGGGGGTGATAAGCGGAATTTACAATGGGTTTCACCCCACATGCTCTCCTCTCCGGGGAAATCTCATGTGGGAGACGATTTTGATGAGGGCATCCGCCACGGTCTCGGCATAAATATTAGCCAGAGCCACTGCCTCGGGATAACGGGTGGCATAATCCACGACTGTGAGGATATACCTTTTCCCCGAGGGGCTAGGTTTGGCTAGGGGGCCAATGAGGTCTACCGCTACTCAACTAAAAGGCTCCTCTATTATGGGGATGGAGTGTAGCTTCGCCTTGTATCGGTCTCACCTGCCAGTGACACCTGCCAGTAGTCTTTGGCAGGTGTCACACGTCTGGCAATACTGCCTAATATCTTTGGTGATCCCTGGCTAAAAGAAATTCTGAGTTAGGCGGTGCTTCGTCCGACTAACTCCTAGGTGGTCTGACAGCGGGATATCGTGGGCAACCCATAGCAGTTCTTGTCTATACCTCTGAGGTACTATTAACTGCTGAACGGACAGGGGAATAGATCCGGCCACTATCTTCTCAGTATACCTGTACAGTAACCCCTTGTTCCAACCATACCTCTCTCCTTCCAACCCCACCTGATCCTGGTCTACCTTATCCCTATATAATTGCAATGAGGGGTCAGTGGCCACTTCGCTACCAAACTCTAGTGGAGGAGCCCAAAAGACAATAGGGGGGGTGGTTGCTCACCTGAGCCTCATAGTGATCTGCCGGTGCGTTGGTGCGGGCCTGTTGTCGGGTAACCACGGGCAGTGCTGCTTGTGGGGAGAGGCGGGGTGCAAAAGCTGAAGTCAGCTCCCCCAAGTCATTGCCCAAAATAACGTCCGCTGGCAAATTTTGCATCAGGCCCACTTCTGCATTCCCCGACCCCGCTCCCCAATCCAAGTGTACCCTTGCTGTGGGAATCTTGTAAATGGCTCCCCCGGCCACCCGGACTGCTACGCAGTCTCCGGTGAGTTGATTGGTGGAGACTAAATGTTGCCGGAGCAAGGTTATGGTGGCTTCAGAGTCACGCAGCCCTTGGACACGTTGGCCCTCCATATAGACCGCCTGACGGTGGCTTTGTAGGTTGTCCGAAGTAGCCTATACTGGGTTTACCTCGTGTAAGATGCCCAAGGATTCTTCGTGGAAGACGGCGGGTTGGGTCTGTAGTCGGGGCTCGTTCTGGTAGCAGTGCACAGCTGCTCAGTTATTTGACAGGTTGTTCTGGTTGTTCCAGGTGGATCGATTCTTGTTCCTGGGACAGTCTCTCTTAATGTGCCCTTGTTGGTTACAAAAATGACAACGGATAGCTGATCGAGTCTGGTATCGAGGAGGGGGTGGGTGGTTTCCTCCAGGACGGGGTAGCAGAGGTGTGGTGGCTGCAGTGGGGGTTGGGGTGACCCCAATACTAGAGCAATGCTGTGTTCGTTGAGCTCTCCGGACGTCTTGGTATTCATCGGCCAAGGTCGCTGCAGTATGTACCGTGCACGATTTCCAATCTCTCAGCCAGTTTTGCAATTCGGTGGACACCCCTTGGAAGAATTGCTCCATCAACAGGATTTGTAGGTGGTCTTCCAACTGGGTGACTTGGGCTGCCTGCAACCAGCCTTTAGCAGCCCTGGTTAGCCGATGCGCCCACTCAGTGTGGGTATCTGTGACAGACCCCTCTGTCAGTACTGGAAGGGTTAACTCTGTTCAGTTTTGAGAAACTATTTTCTGAGACAGGTTTCCTAGCATATTGTGTACTGTAATTAAGTTTATGTGATAAGCATTCACTGCTAGGTGATAAGAAGGACTCAATTGTCTTCTTGTGTTTAAATTGTTTATCTGCTTAAGTAATGTAATTCTATTGTATCATGAAAAAGGGCGTCTTCCCTCTATCTAATGTACAATACTGCCAACCCCCCATCTGGTCTCAAACCTGCATAAAAACTGGGCATATAGCCCTCAATAAAGTGCATTCTGTTTTTACCTTCAATGTGGAGCCTGGTCTCATGTTTGGGGGGAATTAGCTGGGTTTGTGTGTGTTGCTGATCCCACATTCAGGGCATCTTTCATCACGTATTAACCCTTGGTATCCGGGTTATACCATAACAATTGGTGGCAAGCGACGGGATGATCCTCATCGCCCAAAAGGGCAACTACACAAGCCAGTAACCTCAGGAAGAGGGGTATTATTACAATACTGACCAAGATGGAAAGAGTACCAGGGACCGTAGGAACCAATGGGCCCAGCATATCAGACAGAACCCCCGAAGAAGCAAGCTTTTACCGGGCGGTTAAAATAAAACTGGCACATTATGGCCCGAACCCATCTGCCGAAATTATCGACCGGGTCATAGCAGCTGTGGAGGCCAACCTACTTCGCCAAAGCAGCGCTGCAGCAGCCCAAGTCACAGCAACCCCAGTGGAAAAGAGAAAAGTAAATTTTGCAGCTTTTAAAAACTTCCTGGAAACAGAAGGAGAGATTGATGGGTACCTTGCGGATTTTGAGAGGCAATGTGCACTACACAAGGTACCCGCAGAGGACTGGGTCTTGATATTATCCGGAAAATTATCCGGCCGGGCCAGCGAGGCTTTTCGGGCCATTCCAGATGAGGAAGTCGGGGATTATAATGCTGTAAAAGAGGCGCTGCTCTCCAGGTATGTGGTTACACCAGAGGCATACAGGAGGCGGTTCAGAGACACTGTTAAACTAGCTGGAGATTCCTACGTCGAGTGGGCATGTAAGGTGCACCGCACAGCAGCTCACTGGATGGCGGGGTGCCAAGCCGTATCTGGGGAAGAGGTGCTGCAGCTATTCCTGTTGGAACATTGCTTCGACAAGTTACCCGCAGGAGTTCGAGAGTGGGTTCGGGACCGTAAACCCTCCACCCTGCATGAAGCTGCTCGCTTGGCAGATGAATATACGGATACCCGCAAACTGGACACTGCTACCACTAAGCCCCCTGCCAGAGTGGACTACCAACCCACAGTCACCCCAGCAGCTACCAGTTACCAACCCCCGGCACACCGCTCTACCACACTGCCTCCAGCCACGAACTATCCTCAGAGAGCCCGGTTCAATTCATGGGGCTACTCACAACCTATTCGGTGCTTTGGATGTAAGCAACTTGGGCACAAAAGACCAGAGTGTTCCCTAAACGCAGCGAACCAAGCACAGTCCTGGAGAAGACCCGCCGGCAGAATCCCACGCAACCCTCAGCCTGCAGCCCACTACGTAGAGGAGCAAGAATGCTGGGGCATCCTACATGAAGCAGACCCCGTGCAAGCTGCCCAGCGGAATAACCGGCAACTGGCTAAAGTGAATGGGAAGGAGGTCAGTGGTCTACGGGATACTGGTGCTACCATGACCTTGCTTCAAAAGAACTTGGTGTCTGACAAACAGCACACTGGAGACATTGTGGCTGTGAGGGTAGCAGGGGGCGCTGTGTTCCGCCTATCTGTTGCCCTAGTACATTTGGATTGGGGAGTGGGCGCTAGACCTGTGAATGTGGGGGTCATGAAGGACTTACCAACTGATGTTCTCCTTGGAAATAACTTAGCCCCCCTTGTTTCTGCCTACGCTCCTATGGGTCCCGCCGATGTTAACCCTGTGACTACCCGTGCCCAGATCCGTGCAGCAGAGACTGACCCACCTGCTGCTAAGCCCCAGGACGCTGAGCTCAGTAAATCTCTATCTGCTATTGATACGTGGAAGTCCCGTTACAATGCGCTGATGAAGGAGAAGAGTCAAGTAGAGGATGAAATGGTCACGTTAAACAATCACGTAACGGTGCTAGCGGGAGAGAAGAGGAGCGCAGAGGAAAAAGTGCGTTTAGAACGGGAATCTCTGCTAGACAAGCTGCACCGACAGACTGCAGAAAACACCAGCTTGAGAGTGGAACATGAAACATTAAAGACAAACTTAGCGACACTGGAGGAGAAGCTGACGCTGGCTCATAGTGAGGTGCAGCAACTCAAGGGCACCCTATGTCAGTATGAAGGGATTGTGGATACCTATAAAGAGCAGGTACAAAAAACTTGTAAAGAAGCTGATGAGATTTTGAAGGAATGTTTAGCCCTGGTCTGGGCACTGAAGAAGTTGAACCCTTATTTATACGGACAGGAATTCTCTCTCATAACGGGAATACAGATGGATTGTCCCGGCAAACTGACATGCCTACCACCTCATAGTCCGGACATCCCCAAGTTGACCCGCCAAAGGGTCAAGCCGGGTCTGCCGGAGTGTCCCACCAGGAGGGAGCCATGTGACAGACCCCTCTGTCAGTACTGGAAGGGTTAACTCTGTTCAGTTTTGAGAAACTATTTTCTGAGACAGGTTTCCTAGCATATTGTGTACTGTAATTAAGTTTATGTGATAAGCATTCACTGCTAGGTGATAAGAAGGACTCAATTGTCTTCTTGTGTTTAAATTGTTTATCTGCTTAAGTAATGTAATTCTATTGTATCATGAAAAAGGGTGTCTTCCCTCTATCTAATGTACAATACTGCCAACCCCCCATCTGGTCTCAAACCTGCATAAAAACTGGGCATATAGCCCTCAATAAAGTGCATTCTGTTTTTACCTTCAATGTGGAGCCTGGTCTCATGTTTGGGGGGAATTAGCTGGGTTTGTGTGTGTTGCTAATCCCACATTCAGGGCATCTTTCATCAGGTATTAACCCTTGGTATCCGGGTTATACCATAACAGTATCTTTCTCCAGCTTCTTCAGGTCTCGGAACCGCTGTCGGTATGCCTCTGGGGTTATAGCATACCTAGTCAGGATGGCCTGTTTTACCTTCTGATAGTCCCTGCTGTCCTCATCTGGCATGGTGCGGTAGGCTTCAGTGGCCCGCCCAGATAACTTGCCAGCCAGTAGGGGAACTTGGTCAGCGATACTAATATTAGTCCTATACAAGTCCTGTAGGTACCCATCGATATCCTCTGTGTCGGTATGATCCTTGAAGGTGTGGTAGGGAATCTTAGCTTTCCCGGTACCAGCGCTGGAGGGTACTGGTAGTCCCTTTCCGGGTCTCGGGGTGGGTTGTCGGGTCACCATTAAGTACTCCTGTACGTCTGCTGATATCCGTGTCAGGAGCTCCTCTGAATGGGGTAGCGAAAAAAAAGCCAACCGGATCCGCATCTCTTTTTGGAATTCGGTTTCATTGTTCGCCATGGGTAAGGTTGTACCTGCTACCCAGTCTCCCTCCATGAGCTCCGCAATCAGCCTTGCTTTGGTTTTATTGCTGGCAATAATTCCTCTCACCTCCAGTAATTCCTTCAATGCAGTTCGCTTTAGTCTGGTATAATCTGTCCCCATTCACTGTCCGTTCATATACATCCACATGTCCTCGAACTCCAGTTTCATACAAAACAAAGAGGGACTTTCTACGACTTGCTGTACAGTTTGTATCCCGTCGCTTGCCACCAATTGTAGCGGAGAGGCAATAGGATCTGCAAAATCTTTTTGTTAGGCAGAGACAAACAAGTAACTAATCTCAGACATAGCTTGGGAATCAACATACTGGAAGCACATCAAAATTTAAAAAACAAACAAACAGTTTAACATATATTTTTAACCATTAGCCTAAATAACAGTAATTTAAACCGTCTCCCCTACATGGGGTTTCTGAACTCAAACAGCAGGGGTTTCTAGCAAAACAAACACAGTTTAACATATATGTTAACCATTAGCCTAAATAACAATTCTCGCATAGTTCATAAGTGGCGAGGTTTGCCACAGTACCCTCCAGTAATACACACACACACAATACACTGTCTTCCCTTGTCACTGTGTACCTCACCTGTATGTACTGTACCCTCCAGTAATACACACACAATACACTGTCTCCCCTTGTCACTGTGTACCTCACCTGTATGTACTGTACCCTCCAGTAATACACACACAATACACTGTCTCCCCTTGTCACTGTGTACCTCACCTTGTCACTGTGTACCTCATCTGTACGTACTGTACCCTCCAGTAATACACACACACAATACACTGTCTCCCCTTGTCACTGTGTACCTCACCTGTACGTACTGTACCCTCCAGTAATACACACACACAATACACTGTCTCCACTTGTCACTGTGTACCTCACCTGTACGTACTGTACCCTCCAGTAATACACACACAATACACTGTCTCCCCTTGTCACTGTGTACCTCACCTGTACGTACTGTACCCTCCAGTAATACACACACAATACACTGTCTCCCCTTGTCACTGTGTACCTCACCTGTACGTACTGTACCCTCTAGTAATACACACACACAATGCACTGTCTCCCCTTGTCACTGTGTACCTCACCTGTACGTACTGTACCCTCCAGTAATACACACACACAATACACTGTCTCCCCTTGTCACTGTGTACCTCACCTGTACGTGCTGTACCCTCCAGTAATACACACACAATACACTGTCTCCCCTTGTCACTGTGTACCTCACCTGTATGTACTGTACCCTCCAGTAATACACATACAATACACTGTGTACCTCACCTGTACGTACTGTACCCTCCAGTAATACACACACACAATACACTGTCTCCCCTTGTCACTGTGTACCTCACCTGTATGTACTGTACCCTCCAGTAATACACATACAATACACGGTGTACCTCACCTGTACGTACTGTACCCTCCAGTAATACACACACACAATACACTGTCTCCCCTTGTCACTGTGTACCTCACCTGTACGTACTGTACCCTCCAGTAATACACACACAATACACTGTCTCCCCTTGTCACTGTGTACCTCACCTGTACGTACTGTACCCTCTAGTAATACACACACAATACACTGTCTCCCCTTGTAACTGTGTACCTCACCTGTACGTACTGTACCCTCCAGTAATACACACACATAATACACTGTCTCCCCTTGTCACTGTGTACCTCACCTGTACGTACTGTACCCTCCAGTAATACACACAATACACTGTCTTCCCTTTTCACTGTGTACCTCACCTGTACGTACTGTACCCTCCAGTAATACACACACAATACAATGTCTCCCCTTGTCACTGTGTACCTCACCTGTACGTAATGTACCCTCCAGTAATACACACAATACACTGCCTTCCCTTTTCACTGTGTACCTCACCTGTACGTACTGTACCCTCCAGTAATACACACACAATACACTGTCTCACCTTGTCAATGTGTACCTCACCTGTACGTACTGTACACTCCAGTAATACAAACAATAAACTGTCTCCCCTTGTCACTGTGTACCTCACCTGTACGTACTGTACCCTCTAGTAAGACACATACACAATACACTGTCTCCCCTTGTCACTCTGTACCTCACCTGTATGTACTGTACCCTCCAGTAATACACATACAATACACTGTCTTCCCTTGTCACTGTGTACCTCACCTGTACGTACTGTACCCTTCAGTAATACACACACACACAATACACTGTCTCCCCTTGTCACTGTGTACCTCACCTGTACGTACTGTACCCTCCAGTAATAAACACAAAATACACTGTCTCCCCTTGTCACTGTGTACCTCACCTTGTCACTGTGTACCTCACCTGTACGTACTGTACCCTCCAGTAATACACACACAATACACTGTCTCCCCTTGTCACTGTGTACCTTACCTGTATGTACTGTACCCTCCAGTAATACACATACAATACACTGTCTCCCCTTGTCACTGTGTACCTCACCTGTACGTACTGTACCCTCCAGTAATACACACACAATACACTGTCTCCCCTTGTCACTGTGTACCTCACCTGTACGTACTGTACCCTCCAGTAATACACACACAATACACTGTCTCCCCTTGTCACTGTGTACCTTACCTGTATGTACTGTACCCTCCAGTAATACACATACAATACACTGTCTCCCCTTGTCACTGTGTACCTCACCTGTACGTACTGTACCCTCCAGTAATACACACACACAATACACTGTCTCCCCTTGTCACTGTGTACCTCACCTGTACGTGCTGTACCCTCCAGTAATACACACACAATACACTGTCTCCCCTTGTCACTGTGTACCTCACCTGTATGTACTGTACCCTCCAGTAATACACATACAATACACTGTGTACCTCACCTGTACGTACTGTACCCTCCAGTAATACACACACACAATACACTGTCTCCCCTTGTCACTGTGTACCTCACCTGTATGTACTGTACCCTCCAGTAATACACATACAATACACGGTGTACCTCACCTGTACGTACTGTACCCTCCAGTAATACACACACACAATACACTGTCTCCCCTTGTCACTGTGTACCTCACCTGTTCGTACTGTACCCTCCAGTAATACACACACAATACACTGTCTCCCCTTGTCACTGTGTACCTCACCTGTACGTACTGTACCCTCTAGTAATACACACACAATACACTGTCTCCCCTTGTAACTGTGTACCTCACCTGTACGTACTGTACCCTCCAGTAATACACACACATAATACACTGTCTCCCCTTGTCACTGTGTACCTCACCTGTACGTACTGTACCCTCCAGTAATACACACAATACACTGTCTTCCCTTTTCACTGTGTACCTCACCTGTACGTACTGTACCCTTCAGTAATAAACACACACACAATACACTGTCTCCCCTTGTCACTGTGTACCTCACCTGTACGTACTGTACCCTCCAGTAATAAACACAAAATACACTGTCTCCCCTTGTCACTGTGTACCTCACCTTGTCACTGTGTACCTCACCTGTACGTACTGTACCCTCCAGTAATACACACACAATACACTGTCTCCCCTTGTCACTGTGTACCTTACCTGTATGTACTGTACCCTCCAGTAATACACATACAATACACTGTCTCCCCTTGTCACTGTGTACCTCACCTGTACGTACTATACCCTCCAGTAATACACACACACAATGCACTGTCTCCCCTTGTCACTGTGTACCTCACCTGTACATACTGTACCCTCCAGTAATAAACACAAAATACACTGTCTCCCCTTGTCACTGTGTACCTCACCTTGTCACTGTGTACCTCACCTGTACGTACTGTACCCTCCAGTAATACACACACAATACACTGTCTCCCCTTTGTCACTGTGTACCTCACCTGTACGTACTGTACCCTCCAGTAATACACACACAATACACTGTCTCCCCTTGTCACTGTGTACCTCACCTGTACGTACTGTACCCTCTAGTAATACACACACAATACACTGTCTCCCTTTGTAACTGTGTACCTCACCTGTACGTACTGTACCCTCCAGTAATACACACACATAATACACTGTCTCCCCTTGTCACTGTGTACCTCACCTGTACGTACTGTACCCTCCAGTAATACACATACAATACACTGTGTACCTCACCTGTACATACTGTACCCTCCAGTAAAACACACACATAATACACTGTCTCCCCTTGTCACTGTGTACCTCACCTGTACGTACTGTACCCTCCAGTAATACACATACAATACACTGTGTACCTCACCTGTACATACTGTACCCTCCAGTAATACACACACATAATACACTGTCTCCCCTTGTCACTGTGTACCTCACCTGTACGTACTGTACCCTCCAGTAAAACACACAATACACTGTCTTCCCTTTTCACTGTGTACCTCACCTGTACGTACTGTACCCTCCAGTAATACACACACAATACAATGTCTCCCCTTGTCACTGTGTACCTCACCTGTACGTACTGTACCCTCCAGTAATAAACACAAAATACACTGTCTCCCCTTGTCACTGTGTACCTCACCTTGTCACTGTGTACCTCACCTGTACGTACTGTACCCTCCAGTAATACACACACAATACACTGTCTCCCCTTGTCACTGTGTACCTCACCTGTACGTACTGTACCCTCCAGTAATACACACACAATACACTGTCTCCCCTTGTCACTGTGTACCTTACCTGTATGTACTGTACCCTCCAGTAATACACATACAATACACTGTCTCCCCTTGTCACTGTGTACCTCACCTGTACATACTGTACCCTCCAGTAATAAACACAAAATACACTGTCTCCCCTTGTCACTGTGTACCTCACCTTGTCACTGTGTACCTCACCTGTACGTACTGTACCCTCCAGTAATACACACACAATACACTGTCTCCCCTTTGTCACTGTGTACCTCACCTGTACGTACTGTACCCTCCAGTAATAAACACAAAATACACTGTCTCCCCTTGTCACTGTGTACCTCACCTTGTCACTGTGTACCTCACCTGTACGTACTGTACCCTCCAGTAATACACACACAATACACTGTCTCCCCTTGTCACTGTGTACCTCACCTGTACGTACTGTACCCTCCAGTAATACACACACAATACACTGTCTCCCCTTGTCACTGTGTACCTTACCTGTATGTACTGTACCCTCCAGTAATACACATACAATACACTGTCTCCCCTTGTCACTGTGTACCTCACCTGTACGTACTATACCCTCCAGTAATACACACACACAATGCACTGTCTCCCCTTGTCACTGTGTACCTCACCTGTACATACTGTACCCTCCAGTAATACACACACAATACACTGTCTCCCCTTGTCACTGTGTACCTCACCTGTACATACTGTACCCTCTAGTAATACAGACAAACAATACACTGTCTCCCCTTGTCACTGTGTACCTCACCTGTACGTACTGTACCCTCTAGTAATACACACACACAATACACTGTCTCCCCTTGTCACTGTGTACCTCACCTGTACGTACTTTACCCTATAGTAATACACACACAATACACTGTCTCCCCTTGTCACTGTGTACCTCACCTGTACGTACTGTACCCTCCAGTAATACACACACACAATACACTGTCTCCCCTTGTTACTGTGTACCTCACCTTGTCACTGTGTACCTCACCTATACGTACTGTACCCTCCAGTAATACACACACAATACACTGTCTCCCCTTGTCACTGTGTACCTCACCTTGTCACTGTGTACCTCACCTGTACGTAATGTACCCTCCAGTAATACACACACAATACACTGTCTCCCCTTGTCACTGTGTACCTCACCTTGTCACTGTGTACCTCACCTGTACGTACTGTACCCTCCAGTAATACACACACAATACACTGTCTCCCCTTTGTCACTGTGTACCTCACCTGTACGTACTGTACCCTCCAGTAATACACACACAATACACTGTCTCCCCTTGTCACTGTGTACCTCACCTGTACGTACTGTACCCTCTAGTAATACACACACAATACACTGTCTCCCTTTGTAACTGTGTACCTCACCTGTACGTACTGTACCCTCCAGTAATACACACACATAATACACTGTCTCCCCTTGTCACTGTGTACCTCACCTGTACGTACTGTACCCTCCAGTAATACACATACAATACACTGTGTACCTCACCTGTACATACTGTACCCTCCAGTAAAACACACACATAATACACTGTCTCCCCTTGTCACTGTGTACCTCACCTGTACGTACTGTACCCTCCAGTAATACACATACAATACACTGTGTACCTCACCTGTACATACTGTACCCTCCAGTAATACACACACATAATACACTGTCTCCCCTTGTCACTGTGTACCTCACCTGTACGTACTGTACCCTCCAGTAAAACACACACACAATACACTGTCTTCCCTTTTCACTGTGTACCTCACCTGTACGTACTGTACCCTCCAGTAATACACACACAATACAATGTCTCCCCTTGTCACTGTGTACCTCACCTGTACGTAATGTACCCTCCAGTAATACACACAATACACTGCCTTCCCTTTTCACTGTGTACCTCACCTGTACGTACTGTACCCTCCAGTAATACACACAATACACTGTCTCACCTTGTCAATGTGTACCTCACCTGTACGTACTGTACACTCCAGTAATACAAACAATACACTGTTTCCCCTTGTCACTGTGTACCTCACCTTGTCACTGTGTACCTCACCTGTACGTACTGTACCCTCCAGTAATACACACACACAATACACTGTCTCCCCTTGTCACTGTGTACCTCACCTGTACGTACTGTACCCTCCAGTAATACACACACAATACACTGTCTCCCCTTGTCACTGTGTACCTCACCTGTATGTACTGTACCCTCCAGTAATACACATACAATACACTGTCTTCCCTTGTCACTGTGTACCTCACCTGTACGTACTGTACCATTCAGTAATACACACACACAATACACTGTCTCCCCTTGTCACTGTGTACCTCACCTGTACGTACTGTACCCTCCAGTAATAAACACAAAATACACTGTCTCCCCTTGTCACTGTGTACCTCACCTTGTCACTGTGTACCTCACCTGTACGTACTGTACCCTCCAGTAATACACACACAATACACTGTCTCCCCTTGTCACTGTGTACCTCACCTGTACGTACTGTACCCTCCAGTAATACACACACAATACACTGTCTCCCCTTGTCACTGTGTACCTTACCTGTATGTACTGTACCCTCCAGTAATAAACATACAATACACTGTCTCCCCTTGTCACTGTGTACCTCACCTGTACGTACTATACCCTCCAGTAATACACACACACAATGCACTGTCTCCCCTTGTCACTGTGTACCTCACCTGTACATACTGTACCCTCCAGTAATACACACACAATACACTGTCTCCCCTTGTCACTGTGTACCTCACCTGTACATACTGTACCCTCTAGTAATACAGACAAACAATACACTGTCTCCCCTTGTCACCTTGTACCTCACCTGTACGTACTGTACCCTCTAGTAATACACACACACAATACACTGTCTCCCCTTGTCACTGTGTACCTCACCTGTACGTACTTTACCCTATAGTAATACACACACAATACACTGTCTCCCCTTGTCACTGTGTACCTCACCTGTACGTACTGTACCCTCCAGTAATACACACACACAATACACTGTCTCCCCTTGTTACTGTGTACCTCACCTTGTCACTGTGTACCTCACCTGTACGTACTGTACCCTCCAGTAATACACACACAATACACTGTCTCCCCTTGTCACTGTGTACCTCACCTTGTCACTGTGTACCTCACCTGTACGTAATGTACCCTCCAGTAATACACACACAATACACTGTCTCACCTTGTCACTGTGTACCTCACCTGTACGTACTGTACCCTCTAGTAATACACACACAATACACTGTCTCCCCTTGTCACTGTGTACCTCACCTGTACATACTGTACCCTCCAGTAATACACACACACAATACACCGTCTCCCCTTGTCACTGTGTACCTCACCTGTACGTACTGTACCCTCCAGTAATACACACAAAATACACTGTCTCCCCTGGTCACTGTGTACCTCACCTGTACGTACTGTACCCTCTAGTAATACACACACACAATACACTGTCTCCCCTTGTCACTGTGTACCTCACCTGTACGTACTGTACCCTCCAGTAATACACACACAATACACTGTTTCCCCTTGTTACTGTGTACCTCACCTGTACGTACTGTATCCTCTAGTAATACACACACAATACACTGTCTCCCCTTGTCACTGTGTACCTCACCTGTACGTACTCTACCCTCCAGTAATACACACACAATACACTGTCTGCCCTTGTCACTGTGTACCTCACCTGTACATACTGTACCCTCCAGTAATACACACACACAGTACACTGTCTCCCCTTGTCACTGTGTACCTCACCTGTACGTACTGTATCCTCCAGTAATACACACACACACAATACACTGTCTCCCCTTGTCACTGTGTACCTCACCTGTACGTACTGTACCCTCCAGTAATACACACACAATACACTGTCTCCCCTTGTCACTGTGTACCTCACCTGTACGTACTGTACCCTCCAGTAATACAAACAATACACTGTCTCCCCTTGTCACTGGGTACCTCACCTGTACGTACTGTACCCTCTAGTAATACACACACACAATACACTGTCTCCCCTTGTCACTGTGTACCTCACCTGTACATACTGTACCCTCCAGTAATACACACACAATACACTGTCTCCCCTTGTCACTGTGTATCTCACCTGTACATACTGTACCCTCCAGTAATACACACACAATACAAAGAACTCTCACCCAGGAAACAGAAAAAGACCATCACACACACATGGCGCTAAGGTGCCTTATACCACCACAGTAATTACCATTATAGAGCCTCTAATACAGCACACAAGATCCTCACTTCCCTCTCCCAGGGGCTTTTTAAAATAAATCTAATTGATTTAGAGCTTTTTGCTTCATCTGCAGCCACAAATTACAGCCTGCAGTCCCCCCACGGATACAGCCGGGGCAGAGAATTACCGTGATCTCCTGAAAGCTCGTCCTGTGGTGGTAAGTACACTACTGCATATGGAAGACCTCCAACCAGACGCACGGCACTAAATCGTCTAATTATTCCTACTATTTGCCCATGCGACACCTCAGATTAGATGAATGGCCCCTACAGCTCCTAATTATTCCAACTATTTGCCCATGCAACACCTCAGATCAGATGAATTGCCCCTACAGCTCCTAATTATTCCAACTATTTGCCCATGTGACACCTCAGATCAGATGAATGGCCCCTACAGCTCCTGATTATTCCAACTATTTGCCTATGCGACACCTCAGATCAGATTAATGGCCCCTACAGCTCCTAATTATTCCAACTATTTGCCCATGCAACACCTCAGATCAGATGAATGGCCCCTGCAGCTCCTAATTTTTCCTACTATTTGCCCATGCGACACCTCAGATCAGATGAATGGCCCCTACAGCTCCTAATTATTCCCACTATTTGCCCATGCGACACCTCAGATCAGATGAAAGGCCCCTACAGCTCCTAATTATTCCCACTATTTGTCTATGTGACACCTCAGATCAGATGAATGGTCCCTACAGCTCCTAATTATTCCAACTATTTGCCCATGCAACACCTCAGATCAGATGAATGGCCCCTACAGTTCCTAATTATTCCCACTATTTCCCCAATGCGACGCCTCAGATCAGATGAATGGCCTCTAGAGCTCCTAATTATTCCCACTATTTGCCCATGCAACACCTCAGATCAGATGAATGGCCCCTACAGTTCCTAATTATTCCCACTATTTGCCCATGCAACACCTCAAATCAGATGAATGGCCTCCGCAGCTCCTAATTATTCCCACTATTTGCCCATGCGACACCTCAGATCAGATGAATGGCCCCTACAACTCCCAATTATTCCTACTATTTGCCCATGGGAGATCTCAGATCAGATGAATGACCCATACAGCTCCTAATTATTCCTACTATTTGCCCATGTGACACCTCAGATCAGATGAATGGCCCCTACAACTCCCAATTATTCCCACTATTTGCCCATGTGAGACCTCAGATCAGATAAATGGCCCCTACCGCTCCTAATTATTCCAACTATTTGCCCATGTGAGACCTCAGATAAGATGAATGGCCCCTACAGCTCCTAATTATTCCCACTATTTGCCCATGCAACACCTCAGATCAGATGAATGGCCTCTACAGCTCCTAATTATTCCTACTATTTGCCCATGTGAGAACTCAGATCAGATGAAAGGCCCCTACAGCTCCTAATTATTCCTACTATTTGCCCATGTGACACCTCAGATCAGATGAATGACCCCTACAGCTCCTAATTATTCCTACTATTTGCCCATGTGAGACCTCAGATCAGATGAATGGTCTCTACAGCTCCTAATTATTCCCAATATTTGCCCATGCAACACCTCAGATCAGATGAATGGCCCCTACAGCTCCTTATTATTCCTACTATTTGCCCATGTGAGACCTCAGATCAGATGAATGGTCTCTACAGCTCCTAATTATTCCTACTTTTTGCCCATGTGAAACCTCAGATCAGATGAATGACCCCTACAGCTCCTAATTATTCCTACTATTTGCCCATGTGACACCTCAGATCAGATGAATGACCCCTATAGCTCCTAATTATTCCTACTATTTGCCCATGTGAGACCTCAGATCAGATGAATGGTCTCTACAGCTCCTAATTATTCCCAATATTTGCCCATGCAACACCTCAGATCAGATGAATGGCCCCTACAGCTCCTAATTATTCCTACTATTTGCCCATGTGAGACCTCAGATCAGATGAATGGTCTCTACAGCTCCTAATTATTCCTACTATTTGCCCATGCGACACCTCAGATCAAAAAAATGGCCTCTACAGCTCCTAATTATTCCTACTATTTGACCATGTGAGACCTCAGATCAGATGAATGGCCCCTACAGCTCCTAATTATTCCCACTTTTTTCCCAGGTGACACCTCAGATGAGATGAATGGCCTGTACAGCTCCTAATTATTCCCACTATTTGCCCATGTGACACCTCAGATCAGATGAGTGGCCCCTACAGCTCCTAATTATTCCAACTATTTGCTCATGTGACACCTCAGATAAGATGAATGGCCCTTGCAGCTCCTAATTATTCCAACTATTTGCCCATGCAACACATCAGATCAGATGAATGGCCCCTACAGCTCCTAATTATTCCAACTATTTGCCCATGCAGCATCTCAGATCAGATGAATGGCCCTTGCAGCTCTTAATTATTCCTATTTGCCCATGCAACACCTCAGATCAGATGAATGGCCCCTGCAGCTCCTAATTATTCCCACTATTTGCCCATGCAAAACCTCAGATCAGATTATTGGCCCCTGCAGCTCCTAATTATTCCCACTATTTGCCCATGCGACACCTCAGATCAGATGAATGGCCTCTACAGCTCCTAATTATTCCCACTATTTGCCTGTGCAACACCTCAGATCAGATGAATGACCTCTACAGCTCCTTATTATTCCCACTATTTGCCCATGCAACACCTCAAATCAGATGAATGGCCTCCGCAGCTCCTAATTATTCCCACTATTTGCCCATGCGACACTCAGATCAGATGAATGGCCCCTACAACTCCCAATTATTCCCACTATTTGCCCATGTGAGTCCTCAGATCAGATGAATGGCCCCTACAGCTCCTAATTATTCCAACTATTTGCCCATGTGAGACCTCAGATCAGATGAATGGCCCCTACAGCTCCTAATTATTCTAACTATTTGCCCATGTGAGACCTCAGATAAGATGAATGGCCTCTACAGCTCCTAATTATTCCCACTATTTGCCCATGCAACACCTGAGATCAGATGTATGGCCCCTACAGCTCCTAATTATTCCTACTATTTGCCCATGTGACACCTCAGATCAGATGAATGACCCCTACAGCTCCTAATTATTCCTACTATTTGCCCATGCGACACCTCAGATCAGATGAATGGCCCCTACAACTCCCAATTATTCCCACTATTTGCCCCTGTGAGACCTCAGATCAGATGAATGGCCCCTACAGCTCCTAAATATTCCAACTATTTGCCCATGTGAGACCTCAGATCAGATGAATGGCCCCTACAACTCCCAATTATTCCCACTATTTGCCCATGTTAGACCTCAGATCAGATGAATGGCCCCTACAGCTCCTAATTATTCCAACTATTTGCCCATGTGAGACCTCAGATCAGATGAATGGCCCCTACAACTCCCAATTATTCCCACTATTTGCCCATGTGAGACCTCAGATCAGATGAATGGACCCTACAATTCCTAATTATTCCCACGATTTGCCCATGTGAGACCTCAGATCAGATGAATGGCCCCTACAGCTCCTAATTATTCCAACTATTTGCGCATGCGAGACCTCAGATCAGATGAATGGCCTCTACAGCTCCTAATTATTCCCACTATTTGCCCATGCAACACCTCAGATCAGATGGATGGCCCCTACAGCTCCTAATTATTCCCACTATTTGCCCATGTGAGACCTCAGATCAGATGAATGGTCTCTACAGCTCCTAATTATTCCCAGTATTTACCCATGTGACACCTCAGATCAGATGAACGGCCCCTACAGCTCCTAATTATTTCCACTATTTGCCCATGCAACACCTCAGATCAGATGAATGATCCCATACAGCTCCTAATTATTCCAACTATTTGCCCATGCAACACCTCAAATCAGATGAATGGCCCTTGCAGCTCCTAATTATTCCTACTATTTGCCCATGCGACACCTCATATCAGATGAATGGCCCCTGCAGCTCCTAATTATTCCCACTTTTTGCCCAGGTGACACCTCAGATCAGATGAATGGCCCCTACAGCTCCTAATATTCCCACTATTTACCCATGTGAAACCTCAGATCAGATGAATGGCCCCTGCAGCTCCTAATTATTCCCACTATTTGCCCATGCGACACCTCAGATCAAATGAATGGCCCCTACAGCTCCTAATTATTCCAACTATTTGCCCATGCAACACCTCAGATCAGATGAATGGCCCCTACAGCTCCTAATTATTCCTACAATTTGCCCATGTGAGACCTCAGATCAGATGAATGGTCTCTACAGCTCCTAATTATTCCTACTATTTGCCCATGTGACACCTCAGATCAGATGACTGACCCCTACAGCTCCTAATTATTCCTATTTGCCCATGTGACACCTCAGATCAAAAAAATGGCCTCTACAGCTCCTAATTATTCCTACTATTTGCCCATGTGAGACCTCAGATCAGATGAATGGCCCCTACAGCTCGTAATTATTCCCACTATTTACCCATGTAACACCTCAGATCAGATGAACGCCCCCTACAGCTCCTAATTATTCCCACTTTTTGCCCAGGTGACACCTCAGATTAGATGAATGGCCTGTACAGCTCCTAATTATTCCCACTATTTGCCCATGCAACACCTCAGATCAGACGAATGATCCCATACAGCTCCTAATTATTCCAACTATTTCCCCATGCAACACATCAGATCAGATGAATGGCCCCTACAGCTCCTAATTATTCCAACTATTTGCCCATGCAACACCTCAGATCAGATGAATGGCCCTTGCAGCTCCTAATTATTCCTACTATTTGCCCATGCGACACCTCAGATCAGATGAATGGCCCCTGCAGCTCCTAATTATTCCCACTATTTGCGCATGCAACACCTCAGATCAAATGAATGGCCCCTACAGCTCCTAATTATTCCAACTATTTGCCCATGCAACACCTCAGATCAGATGAATGGCCCCTACAGCTCCTAATTATTCCTACTATTTGCCCATGCGACACCTCAGATCAAATGAATGGCCCCTACAGCTCCTAATTATTCCCACTAGTTGCCCATGCAACACCTCAGATCAGATGAATGGCCCCTACAGCTCCTAATTATTCCAACTATTTGCCCATGCAACACCTCAGATCAAATGAATGGCCCCTACAGCTCCTAATTATTCCTACTATTTGCCTATGTGAGACCTCAGATCAAATGAATGGCCCCTTCAGCTCCTAATTATTCCCACTGTTTGCCCATGCAACACCTCAGATCAGATGAATGGCCTCTACAGCTCCTAATTATTCCCACTATTTGCCTATGTCAGACCTCAGATCAGATGAATGGCCTCTACAGCTCCTAATTATTCCCACTATTTGCCCATGTGAGACCTCAGATCAGATGAATGACACCTACAGCTCCTAATTATTCCTACTATTTGCCCATGCGACACCTCAGATCAGATAAATGGCCTCTACAGTTCCTAATTATTCCTACTATTTGCCCATGTGAGACCTCAGATCAGATGAATGGCCCCTACAGCTCCTAATATTCCCACTATTTACCCATGTGAAACCTCAGATCAGATGAATGGCCCCTACAGCTCCTAATTATTCCCACTATTTGCCCATGTGTCACCTCAGATCAGATGAATGGCCTGTACAGCTCCTAATTATTCCCACTATTTGCCCATGTGACACCTCAGATCAGATGAATGGCCCTTGCAGCTCCTAATTATTCCCACTATTTGCCCATGCAACACCTCAGATCAGATGAATGGCCCCTACAGCTCCTAATTCTTCCAACTATTTGCCCATGTAACACCTAAAAATCAGATGAATGGCCCCTACAGCTCCTAATTATTCCCACTATTTGCCCATGCAACACCTCAGATCAAATGAATGGCCCCTACAGCTCCTAATTATTCCTACTATTTGCCTATGTGAGACCTCAGATCAGATGAATGGCCCCTTCAGCTCCTAATTATTCCAACTATTTGCTCATGCGACACCTCAGATCAGATGAATGGCCCCTGCAGCTCCTAATTATTCCCACTATTTGCCCATGCGACACCTCAGATCAAATGAATGGCCCCTACAGCTCCTAATTATTCCAACTATTTGCCCATGCAACACCTCAGATCAGATGAATGGCCCCTACAGCTCCTAATTATTCCTACTATTTGCCCATGTGAGACCTCAGATCAGATGAATGGTCTCTACAGCTCCTAATTATTCCTACTATTTGCCCATGTGACACCTCCTCAGATCAGATGACTGACCCCTACAGCTCCTAATTATTCCTATTTGCCCATGTGACACCTCAGATCAAAAAAATGGCCTGTACAGCTCCTAATTATTCCTACTATTTGCCCATGTGAGACCTCAGATCAGATGAGTGGCCCCTACAGCTCCTAATTATTCCCACTATTTGCTCATGTGACACCTCAGATCAGATGAGTGACATCTACAGCTCCTAATAATTCCCACTATTTGCCCATGCAACACCTCAGATCAGATGAATGATCCCATACAGCTCCTAATTATTCCAACTATTTCCCCATGCAACACATCAGATCAGATGAATGGCCCCTACAGCTCCTAATTATTCCAACTATTTGCTCATGTGACACCTCAGATCAGATGAATGGCCCTTGCAGCTCCTAATTATTCCCACTATTTGCCCATGCAACACCTCAGATCAGATGAATGGCCCCTACAGCTCCAAATTCTTCCAACTATTTGCCCATGTAACACCTAAAAATCAGATGAATGGCCCCTACAGCTCCTAATTATTCCCACTATTTGCCCATGCAACACCTCAGATCAAATGAATGGCCCCTACAGCTCCTAATTATTCCTACTATTTGCCTTTGTGAGACCTCAGATCAGATGAATGGTCCCTTCAGCTCCTAATTATTCCAACTGTTTGCCCATGCAACACCTCAGATCAGATGAATGGCCTCTACAGCTCCTAATTATTCCCACTATTTGCCTATGTGAGACCTCAGATCAGATGAATGCCCTCTACAGCTCCTAATTATTCCCACTATTTGCCCATGTGAGACCTCAGATCAGATAAATGGCCTCTACAGTTCCTAATTATTCCTACTATTTGCCCATGTGAGACCTCAGATCAGATGAATGGCCCCTACAGCTCGTAATTATTCCCACTATTTACCCATGTGAAACCTCAGATCAGATGAATGGCCCCTACAGCTCCTAATATTCCCACTATTTACCCATGTGAAACCTCAGATCAGATGAATGGCCCTTGCAGCTCCTAATTATTCCGACTATTTGCCCATGCGACACCTCAGATCAGATGAATGGCCCCTGCAGCTCCTAATTATTCCCACTATTTGCCCATGCAACACCTCAGATCAGATGAATGGCCCCTACATCTCCTAATTATTCCAACTATTTGCCCATGCAACACCTCAGATTAGATGAATGTCCCCTACAGCTCCTAATTATTCCTACTATTTGCCCATGCGACACCTCAGATCAGATGAAAGGCCCCTACAGCTCTTAATTATTCCCACTATTTGCCCATGCGACACCTCAGATGCAAGACCCGTCTACAGCTCCTAATTATTCCCACTATTTGCCCATGCAACACCTCAGATCAGATGAATGGCCCCTACAGCTCCTAATTATTCCCACTATTTGCCCATGCGACACCTCAGATCAGATGAATGGCCCCTACAGCTCCTAATTATTCCTACTATTCGCCAATGTGACACCTCAGATCAGATGAATGACCACTACAGCTCCTAATTATTCCCACTATTTGCCCATGTGACACCTCAGATCAGATGAATGGCCCCTAGAACTCCTAATTATTCCAACTATTTGCCTATGCAACACCTCAGATCAGATGATGAATGGCCCCTACAGCTCCTAATTATTCCCACTATTTGCCCATGCAACACCTCAGATCAGATGAATGGCCCCTTCAGCTCCTAATTATTCCAACTATTTGCCCATGCAACACCTCAGATCAGATGAATGGCCTCTACAGCTCCTAATTATTCCCACTATTTTGCCCATGCAACACCTCGGATCAGATGAATGACCCCTACAGCTCCTAAGTATTCCCACTATTTGCCCATGTGAGACCTCAGATCAGATGAATGGCCCCTACAGCTACTAATTATTCCCACTATTTGCCCATGTGACACCTCAGATCAGATGAATGACCCCTACAGCTCCTAATTATTCCCACTATTTGCCCATGTGACACCTCAGATCAGATGAATGGCCCCTACAGCTCCTAATTATTCCCACTATTTGCCCATGTGAGACCTCAGATCAGACTAATGGCCTCTACAGCTCCTAATTATTCCCACTATTTTGCCCATGCAACACCTCAGATCAGATGAATGACCCCTCCAGCTCCTAAGTATTCCAACTATTTGCCCATGTGAGACCTCAGATCAGATGAATGGCCCCTACAGCTACTAATTATTCCCACTATTTGCCCATGTGACACCTCAGGTCAGATGAATGACCCCTACAGCTCCTAATTATTCCCACTATTTGCCCATGTGACACCTCAGATCAGTTGAATGGCCCCTACAGCTCCTAATTATTCCTACTATTTGCTTATGCGACACCTCAGATCAGATGAATGGCCCCTACAGCTCCTAATTATTCCTACTATTTGCCCATGCGACACCTCAGATCAGATGAATGGCCCCTACAGCTCCTAATTATTCCTACTATTTGCCCATGTGACACTTCAGATCAGATGAATGGCCCCTACAGCTCCTAATTATTCCTACTATTTGCCCATGCGACACCTCAGATCAGATGCAAGACCCCTCTACAGCTCCTAATTATTCCCACTATTTGCCCATGTGAGACCCTTAGACTGGGTGTACAGCCCATATTATACCAGTTATATGCGCAGAGACTTAAAGAGGGTAAACAGGCAATTGACTGCAAAGCAGCAACAGTGCGTAACAGTGAGTGATATGTAGTAGGTACAGAGATAAAGTCACATGACATGGGGACACTAAGTGACACCTGATGTAACAGGGATATGTAGTAGGTACAGAGATAAAGTCACATGACATGGGGACACTAAGTGACACCTGATGTAACAGTGATATGTAGTAGTAGGTACAGAGATAAACAGTCACATGACATGGGGACACTAAGTGACACCTGATGTAACAGTTATATGTAGTAGGTACAGAGATAAACAGTCACATGACATGGGGACACTTAGTGACACCTGATGTAACAGTGATATGTAGTAGTAGGTACAGAGATAAAGTCACAACATGGGGACACTAAGTGACACCTGATGTAACAGTGATATGTAGTAGGTACAGAGATAAAGTCACGACATGGGGACACTAAGTGACACCTGATGTAACAGTGATATGTAGTAGGAACAGAGATAAAGTCACATGACATGGGGACACTAAGTGACACCTAATGTAACCGTGATATGTAGTAGGTACAGAGATAAAGTCACGACATGGGGACACTAAGTGACACCTGATGTAACAGGGATATGTAGTAGGTACAGAGATAAAGTCACATGACATGGGGACACTAAGTGACACCTGATGTAACAGTGATATGTAGTAGGTACAGAGATAAAGTCACATGACATGGGGACACTAAGTGACACCTGCAGTAAGTGTGGCCGGCGGGGAGCTTTACCTTGCACAGCACTAAACAGCTGTGATTATAGATGAAAACCAGGGTGATAATTGGCGACTGTGGAGACAATACGCCAAGAGAAGTATAATAAGATATCACTTTATGAATGTGCTGAGTTCTCTGTGGAGATATTATCCCACAGTAAAGCAGCTTCACAGTCCTTATTTCACAGAAGATCTGAGCTTTTTCTCAATCTTAAGTTTACTAAACTCTCTGTTCCTTCTCAGGACTGTTTGGTAGCCACGTGCACCATTATTGTGTGTAACATCACTGCGCTTGGCCTGCAAAATGCCACAGAGTTTACAGTCACTGGTCAGGTGATGGGAGACTGGATGGTAGAGGTAAGTTCTGATTGGTGTGGGACTGCCCTGTAACCCATGTGTATTACATATATTATCTTATTCATACAGTTCCACAGTTGTAGGTATCTAGCAGTCTGTGATACACACATAGCCACGGACCTTCCCTGCAACACCACCCTCTGCCCTAGAGCAGAAAACATCCACTGCCTCTTGTATGACATAGAACACATTCCCTCTTCTTTACAACTCCCCCCTAATCTGTCTTCCATATGAAGGACAAGAGTGTGGTGTGCCCATTGTAGGGGCTGCATGAGGGTGTGTGTGGGTTGTTCCCATCTCATTGTAGGGCTGCATGAGGGTATGTGTATGCGTTGTGCCCATCTCATTGTAGAAGCTGCATGAAGGGGCTGTGTGTGCGTTGTGCTCATCTCATTGTAGGGGCTACATGAGTGTGTGTGTGCGTTGTGCCCATCTCATTGTAGAAGCTGCATGAAGGGGCTGTGTGTGCGTTGTGCTCATCTCATTGTAGGGGCTACATGAGGGTGTGTGTGCGTTGTGCCCATCTCATTGTAGGGGAGGGGGGTGCATTGTGCCCATCTCATTGTAGGGGCTGCATGAGGGTCATAAAGGTGTGTATGCGTGTTGTGCCCATCTCATAGGGGCTGCATGAGGGTGTGTGTGCGTTGTTCCCATCTCATTGTAGGGGCTGCATGAGGGTGTGTGTGTGCGCGTTGTGCTCATCTTGTTGTAGGGGCTGCATGAGGGTGTGTGCATTGTGCTCATCTCATTGTAGGGGCTGCATGAGGGTGTGTGTGCGTTGTGCCCATCTCACTGTAGGGGCTGCATGAGGGTCATAAGGGGGTGTGTGCGCATAGTGCCCATCTCATTGTAGGGGGTGCATGAGGGGGTGTGTGCGTTGTTCCCATCTCATTGTAGGGGGTTCATAAGGGTGTGTGTGCATTGTGCCCTTCTCATTGTAGGAGCTGCATGAGGGTGTGTGCCTTGTGCCTATTTCATTGTAGGGGCTGCATAAGGGTGTGTGTGCGTTGTTCCCATCTCATTGTAGGGGCTGCATGAGGGTCATAAAGGTGTGTGTGCGTGTTGTGCCCATCTCGTAGGGGCTGCATGAGGGTGTGTGCGCGTTGTTCCCATCTCATTGTAGGGGCTGCATGAGGGTGTGTGTGTGCGTTGTGCCCATCTTGTTGTAGGGGCTGCATGAGGGTCATAAGGGGGTGTGTGCGCGTAGTGCCCATCTCATTGTAGGGGCTGCATGAGGGTGTGCGCGCGCTGTACGCATCTCATTGTAGGGGCTGCATGAGGGTGTGTGCGTTGTGCCCATCTCGTTGTAGGGGCTGCATGAGGGTGTGTGCATTGTGCCCATCTCATTGTAGGGGCTACATGAGGGTGTGTGTGTGTTGTGCCCATCTCATTGCAGGGGCTGCATAAGGGTGTGTGTGTGTTGTGCCCATCTCATTGCAGGGGCTGCATAAGGGTGTGTGTGTGTTGTGCCAATCTCATTGTAGGGGCTGCATGAGGGTCATAAGGGTGTGTGTGGATTGCGCCCATCTCGTTGTAGGGGCTGCATGAGGGTGTGTGTCCTTTGTGCCCATCTCATTGTAGGGGCTGCATGAGGGTCATAAGGGTGTGTGTGCGTTGCGCCCATCTCATTGTAGGGGCTGCATGAGGGTCATAAAGGTGTGTGTGTGTGTTGTGCCCATCTCATTGTAGGGGCTGCATGAGGGTCATAAGGGTGTGTGTGCGTTAGGGGCTGTATGAGGGTCATAAGGGTGTGTGTGTGTAGTGCCCATCTCATTGTAGGGGCTGCATGAGGGTCATAAGGGTGTATGTGTGTAATGCCCATCTCATTGTAGGGGCTGCATGAGGGTATGTGTGTGCGTTGTGCCCATCTTGTTGTAGGGGCTGTATGAGGGTCATAAGGGGGTGTGTGCACGTAGTGCCCATATCATTGTAGGGGCTGCATGAGGGTGTGCGTGCGCTGTGCGCATCTCATTGTAGGGGCTGCATGAGGGTGTGTGTGTGCGTTGTGCCCATCTCCTTGTAGGGGCTGCATGAGGGCGTGTGCATTGTGCCCATCTCATTGTAGGGACTGCATGAGGGTGTGTGCATTGTGCCCATCTCATTGTATGTGCTACATGAGGGTGTGTGTGTTGTGCCCATCTCATTGCAGGGGCTGCATAATGGTGTGTGTGTGTTGTGCCCATCTCATTGTAGGGGCTGCATGAGGGTCATAAGGGTGTGTGTGCATTGCGCCCATCTCATTGTAGGGGCTGCATGAGGGTGTGTGCGTTGTGCCCATCTCATTGTAGGGGCTGCATGAGGGTCATAAGGGTGTGTGTGGGTTGCGCCCATCTTATTGTAGGGGCTGCATAAGGGTGTGTGCGTTGCGCCCATCTTATTGTAGGGGCTGCATAAGGGTGTGTGCGTTGCGCCCATCTCATTGTAGGGGCTGCATGAGGGTCATAAGGGTGTGTGTGCGTTGCGCCCATCTTATTGTAGGGGCTGCATATGGGGGTGTGCGTTGCGCCCATCTCATTGTAGGGGCTGCATGAGGGTGTGTGCATTGTGCCCATCTCATTGTAGGGGCTGCATGAGGGTGTGTATGCGTTGTGCCCGTCTCATTGTAGGGGCTGCATGAGGGTGTGTATGCGTTGTTCCCGTCTGATTGTAGGGGCTGCATGAGGGTCATAAGGGTATGTGTGCGTTGTGCCCATCTCGTTGTAGGGGCTGCATGAGGGTGTGTGTGTGTTGTGCCCATCTCATTGTAGGGGCTGCATGAGGGTCATAAGGGTGTGTGTGCGCGTTGTGCCCATCTCATTGTAGGGGCTACATGAGGGTGTGTGTGCGTTGTGCCCGTCTCATTGTAGGGGCTACATGAGGGTGTGTGTGCGTTGTGGCCATCTCATTGTAGGGGCTACATGAGGGTGTGTGTGCGTGCGTTGCGCCCATCTCATTGTAGAGGCTGCATGAGGGTGTGTGTGTGTTGTGCCCGTCTCATTGTAGGGGCTGCATGAGGGTGTGTGCGTTGTGCCTGTCTCATTGTAGGGGCTGCATGAGGGTGTGTGCGTTTTGCCCATCTCATTGTAGGGGCTACATGAGGGTCATAAGGGTGTGTGTGTGCGCGTAGTGCGCATGAAGGTTTATGGACTAATTCCCTGTAGCACGGCCGCCTCAAGTTTCTCCTAAATTGAATATGTGTGTGTAAAGATGTGAATGAAACATAACAACAGCAGATTCAATTTATCATTGGAATGCACAGCCCTAAACTGTGTTCAAGCCCCATAATTCCCATAAAGACATCAGTCATTAGCTGGAGACAGAGTATGGACCCTACTTGTGACAGCAGTAGGGCAGCATACAATTTACTGTTACACCAACAATTGTCAGGGGCATTACAATGAGTGAAACACTTAAGGGTGGCTACAATAGAAGAGTCACAATTAAGCCAGCACATTTAGAAGGTGTTCCTTATTAAATCAGTGAATATAATACCATTACTGTGAAATAATGCTGCATAGAGAATAACTGAATAAAAGAAACCATGTGACATTATTGTATAGGTCCTTAGTCAGCACAAGCATGTCATGAGGTGTTCCTATAAGAGCACATACATTCATAATCCTTAGTAGGTCTAGGTACTCCTTAAAGGGACAGTCAAGTAAAAAAAATAATTCATGATTTAAATAGGGCATGCAATTTACTGTTATTACTAATTTTGCTTTGTTCTCCTGGTATTCTTAGTTGAAAGCTAAACCTAGGAGGTTCATATGCTAATTTCTTAGACCTTGAAGGCCGCCTCTAATCTGAAAGCATTTTGACAGTTTTTCACCACTAGAGGGCGTTAGTTCATGTGTTTCATATAGATAACATTGAGCTCAGGCCCGTGCAGCTCCTAGGAGTCAGCACTGATTGGTTAAAAATGCAAGTCTGTCAAAAGAACTGAAATAAGGGGCAGTTTGCAGAGGCATAGATACAAGGTAATCACAGAGGTAAAAAGTATATTAATATAACTGAGATGAGGGGCAGTCTGCAGAGGCTTAGCTACAAGGTAATCACAGTATATTATTATAACTGTGTTAGTTATGGAAAAATGGGGAATTAGTAATAAAGGAATTATCTACTTTTCTAAACAACAAAAATCCTGGTGTTTACTGTCCCTTTAAGCTCAAATCCTGACCTGTTTGTAATTACTGAAATTAGACTTCTCTGTCTTAATGTATATCAATCAGGGTGAAACCCCTAAAAAAACATAATTTATGCTTACCTGATAAATTTATTTCTCTTGTGATGTATCGAGTCCATGGATTCATCCTTACTTGTGGGATATTCTCCTTCCCTACAGGAAGTGGCAGAGAGAGCACCCACAGCAGAGCTGTCTATATAGCTCCCCCCTTAGCTCCACCCCCCAGTCATTCGACCGAAGGCTAGGAAGAAAAAGGAGAAACTATAGGGTGCAGTGGTGACTGAAAGTTTAAAAATAAAAATATATATATACCTGTCTCAATAAACAGGGCGGGCTGTGGACTCGATACATCACAAGAGAAATAAATTTATCAGATAAGCATAAATTATGTTTTCTCTTGTAAGATGTATCGAGTCCACGGATTCATCCTTACTTGTGGGATACCAATACCAAAGCTTTAGGACACGGATGAAGGGAGGGACAAGACAGGGACCTTAAATGGAAGGCACCACTGCTTGTAGAACCTATCTCCCAAAAATAGCCTCCGAAGAAGCAAAAGTATCAAATTTGTAAAATTTGGAAAAAGTATGAAGCGAAGACCAAGTCGCCGCTTTACAAATATGTTCAACAGAAGCCTGATTTTTAAAAGCCCATGTGGAAGCCACAGCTCTAGTAGAATGAGCAGAAATTCTTTCAGGAGGCTGCTGTCCAGCAGTCTCATAGGCCAAACAGATGATGCTTTTCAGCCAAAAGGAAAGAGAGGTAGCCGTAGCCTTTTGACCTCTCTGCTTACCAGAATAAACAACAAACAATGAAGATGTTTGACGGAAATCTTTGGTTGCTTGTAAGTAGAACTTTAAAGCACGAACCACATCAAGATTGTGCAACAGACGTTCCTTCTTTGATGAAGGATTAGGGCACAGTGAAGGAACAACAATCTCTTGATTGATATTCTTATTAAAAACAACCTTAGGAAGAAACCCAGGTTTGGTACGCAAAACCACCTTATCTGCATGGAAAATAAGATAAGGGGAATCACACTGTAAAGCAGATAGCTCAGAAACTCTTCGAGCCGAAGAGATAGCAACTAAAAACAAAACTTTCCAAGATAGAAGCTTAATATCTATGGAATGCATAGGTTCAAACGGAACCTCTTGAAGAACTCTAAGGACTAAGTTTAAGCTCCAAGGCGGAGCAACAGGCTTAAATACAGGCTTAATTCTAACCAAAGCCTGACTAAATGCTTGAACGTTTGGGACATCTGCCAGACGTTTGTGTAGTAGAATAGACAAAGCAGATATTTGCCCTTTTAGAGAACTAGCTGATAATCCCTTCTCCAAACCTTCTTGGAGAAAAGACAATATTCTAGGAATCCTAATCTTACTCCACGAGTAACCTTTGGATTCACACCAATAAAGATATTTGCGCCAAATCTCATAATAGATCTTCCTGGTGACAGGTTTTCTAGCCTGAATCAGGATATCAATGACCGACTCAGAGAACCCATGCTTTGATAGAATCAGGCGTTCAATCTCCAAGCAGTCAGACGCAGAGAAACTAGATTTGGATGCGTGAATGGACCTTGGATTAGAAGGTCCCGCCTCATTGGCAGGGTCCACGGTGGAACCGAGGACATGCCCACTAGGTCTGCATACCAAGTCCTGCGTGGCCACGCAGGTGCTATCAGAATCACCAAAGCTCTCTCCTGCTTGATTCTGGCAACCAGACGTGGGAGGAGAGGAAACGGTGGAAATACGTAGGCCAGATTGAAGGACCAAGGCGCTGCTAGAGCATCTATCAGTACCGCCTTAGGATCCCGGGACCTGGACCCGTAACGAGGAAGTTTGGCATTCTGACGAGACGCCATCAGATCCAATTCTGCTGTGCCCCATAGCTGAATCAGCTGAGCAAATACCTCCGGATGGAGTTCCCACTCCCCCGGATGAAAAGTCTGACGACTTAGAAAATCCGCCAGCCAGTTCTCTACTCCTGGGATGTGGATTGCCGAGAGATGGCAAGAGTGATCCTCTGCCCATCGGATTATTTTGGTTACCTCCATCATCGCTAGAGAACTCCTTGTTCCTCCTTGATGATTGATATAAGCTACTGTCGTGATGTTGTCTGACTGAAACCTGATGAATTTGGCTGCAGCAAGCTGAGGCCATGCCTGAAGCGCATTGAATATCGCTCTCAGTTCTAGAATGTTTATCGGAAGAAGAGATTCCTCCCGAGACCATAAACCCTGTGCTTTCAGGGAGTTCCAGACTGCACCCCAGCCTAGCAGGCTGGCATCTGTCGTTACAATGAGCCACTCTGGCCTGTGGAGGTACATTCCCTGAGACAGGTGGTCCTGAGACAACCACCAGAGAAGAGAATCTCTGGTCTCCTGGTTCAGATGCAGTTGAGGAGATAAATCTGCATAATCCCCATTCCACTGTTTGAGCATGCATAGTTGCAGTGGTCTGAGGTGTAGGCGGGCAAAAGGAACTATGTCCATTGCCGCTACCATGAGTCCGATTACCTCCATACACTGAGCTTTGATTTTCTGACCTCCGTCAGAAATATTTTCATTTCTACCGAATCTATCAGAGTCCCTAGAAAGGAAACTCTTGTAAGAGGGAAGAGAGAACTCTTTTTTATGTTCACCTTCCACCCGTGAGATCTCATAAAAGCCAACACAATGTCCGTGTGAGACTTGGCTAGCTGAAAAGTCGACGCCTGAATTAAGATGTCGTCTAGATAAGGCACCACTGCTATGCCCGAGGTCATAGAACCGCCAGAAGGGACCCTAGCACCTTTGTGAAAATTCTTGGAGCCGTGGCCAACCCGAAGGGAAGAGCCACAAACTAGTAATGCCTGTTTAGAAAGGCAAATCTGAGAAATTGATGATGATTTCTGTGAATAGGGATGTGTAGATACGCATCCTTTAAGTCCACGGTAGTCATATATTGACCCTCCTGGATCAGAGGCAGAATAGTCCGAATGGTCTCCATCTTGAATGATGGAACTTTGAGGAACTTGTTTAGAATTTTGAGATCCAAGATTGGTCTGAAAGTTCCCTCTTTTTTGGGAACCACAAACAGGTTTGAGTAGAACCCTAGCCCCTGTTCCTCTTTTGGGACTGGGCGGATCACCCCCATGGTATGTAGATCTTCTACACAGCGTAAGAACGCCTCTCTCTTTGTCTGGTTTACAGACAATCGAGAAATATGAAATCTCCCCCTTGGAAGGGAGTCTTTGAATTCCAGAAGATATCCCTGGGACACAATTTCTAAAGCCCAGGAATCGTGAACATCTCTTGCCCAAGCCTGAGCAAAGAGAGAGAGTCTGCCCCCTACAAGATCCGGCCCCGGATCGGGGGCTACCCCTTCATGCTGTCTTAGAGGCAGCTGCAGGCTTCTTGGCCTGTTTACCCTTGTTCCAAGCCTGGTTAGGTCTCCAGACTGACTTGGATTGGGCAAAATTCTTTGTAGCAGAGGAAGCTGAAACGGAACCACTCTTAAAGTTCCAAAAGGAACGAAAATTATTTTGTTTGGTCCTCATCTTATTTGATCTATCCTGAGGAAGGGCATGACCATTCCCTCCAGTGATGTCTGAAATAATCTCTTTCAGTTCAGGCCCGAATAGGGTCTTTCCTTTGAAAGGGATGTTCAAAAGTTTAGATTTAGATGACACATCAGCAGACCAGGACTTAAGCCATAACACCCTGCGTGCTAAAATCGCAAAACCTGAATTATTTGCCGCTAATTTAGCCAGTTGAAATGCGGCATCTGTAATAAAAGAATTAGCCAACTTAAGGGCCTTGATTCTGTCCATAATCTCCTCTAATGGAGTCTCCATCTGAAGAGCCTCAAACCAGAAAGCAGCTGCAGAAGTTACAGGAACAATGCACGCAATAGGTTGGAGAGAACAACCCTGATGAACAAACATTTTCTTCAGGAGACCCTCTAATTTTTTATCCATAGGATCTTTGAAAGCACAACTGGAGGTATAGTTGTACGCTTAGATAGAGTAGAAATAGCTCCCTCCACCTTAGGAACTGTCTGCCACGAGTCCCGCATGGTGTCAGATACGGGAAACATTTTCTTAAAAACAGGAGGGGGAGAGAACGGAATACCTGGTCTATCCCACTCCTTAGTAATAATATTCACAATCCTCTTAGGGACTGGAAAAACATCAGTGTAAACAGGAACCTCTAAGTATTTATCCATTTTACACAATTTCTCTGGAACCACTATAGGGTCACAATCATCTAGAGTCGCTAATACCTCCCTGAGCAATAAGCGGAGGTGTTCAAGCTTAAATTTAAAGGCCATCATATCAGAATCTGTCTGAGGAAGCGTCTTTCCTGAATCAGAAATTTCTCCCTCAGATAACAAATCCCTCACCCCTACTTCAGAGCATTGTGAAGGCATATCAGATACGGCTACTAAAGCGTCAGACGGCTCAGCATTTTTCCTAAACCCAGAGCTGTCCCGCTTTCCTTGTAAACCAGGCAGTTTAGATAAAACTTCTGTGAGGGTTGTATTCATAACTGTGGCCATGTCTTGTAAAGTAAAAGAATTTGACGCACTAGAGATACTTGCCGTCACTTGTGCGGGCGTTACTGGTTGTAACACTTGGGGAGAGCTAGATGGCGAACCCTCATTTACTTCTGATTGAGAATCATCTATTGCTCTATTTTTAAGTGCTAATATATGTTCTTTATAGTTTATAGACATATCAGTACAATTGGGACACATTCTAAGAGGGGTTTCCACAATGGCTTCCAAACATATTGAACAAGGATTTTCCTTGGTGTCAGACATGTTAAACAGGCTAGTAATGTAACAAGCAAGCTTGGAAAACACTGTAATCAAAGTAAATAACACTTAGAAATAAAACGGTACTGTGCCTTTAAGAGAAAAAAAGCTGCACAAATTCTGCAAAACAGTGTAAAAAAAGCAGTAAACTTAACAAAATTTTTACAGTAGCATCATAAAGACTTAGTGACTTTGCACAGCTATGCAAATAAACAATTAACCCCTTAATGGCAAAACCGGATTGAAAAAACGTCAAAACCGGTAAAAAAAGACTTTCAGCACCTTGCCACAGCTCTGCTGTGGCTAATACCTGCCCTTCAGAACGATTTGTGGGGGAAAAAACTTCTTTTACAGCCCTCAAACACAGCAGGAACCTCAGGAGAAGCAGTTAGATGTCTCAGAGGAAAAGAAACTGCGCAACTGAGGGGCAAAAATAGGCCCCTCCCACCTCACTCGATGTTTTGAGGCCTATCAGAGAAACACCAGAGAGTCTCTTAATTAACCATGCGAGTTACAAAACTCAAAAACAAGCCACAATGACTCCTTTAGTCCCTTAAAAAAAACGTTATAATTTCATCATTCACTGACTAAAAAACGTTTTTTCCTAACAGTGTCACCAGTAACTAATGAGCCCTTCAAGCAAGCTGAAATTCCTATCCAAGTGTCTGAATACAGCTTACCCTTCCCTCATGGGGATATTGTCAGCCTTTTCTAGAATTAACACAGTCTGTCTAGAAAAATATAGACTGAACATACCTTATATGCAGTTTAGCCTGCAAACCGTTCTCCCAACTGAAGTTTTCCAGTACTCTTCAGCCCTTGTGAGAACAGCAGTGGATCTTAGTTACAAAATGCTAAGATCATCATCCTCCTTGCAGAAATCTTCATCCCTTTTCTGCCAGAGAGTAAATAGTACACACCGGTACCATTTAAAATAATAAACTTTTGCTTGAGAAATAAAAAACTAACATATTTGTCACCACACAGCTCTTTGCCCTTCCTAGCAGTTAAGCAGGCAGAGAGAATGACTAGGGGGTGGAGCTAAGGGAGGAGCTATATAGACAGCTCTGCTGTGGGTGCTCTCTCTGCCACTTCCTGTAGGGAAGGAGAATATCCCACAAGTAAGGATGAATCCGTGGACTCGATACATCTTACAAGAGAAAAAGTCAAGCTTGGGTTGGAAATCTGTCTATAAGAACATATTGTGACTGGTCGCCTGCTTAATAAAAACAAAATTATGCTTACCTGATCATTTTTCTTTCCTGGCATGGAGAGTCCACGATTCCATTCAATTACTGTTGGGAATTCAGCTCCTGGCCACCAGGAGGAGGCAAAGACACCCCAGTAAAGCTTAAATATCCCTCCCCCTTCCCATAATCCCCCAGTGATTCAGCCGAGGGAAAAGGAAAGAGAAAGAGGAACACAAGGGGTAAAGAGGTCCCTGAAGATTATATAAAAACAAATGCCGCCTTAAAAAAAATATAAAAGGGCGGGTCATGGACTCTCCATGCCAGGAAAGAAAATAATTTATCAGGTAAGCATAATTTTTTTTCCCAATGGCATGGAGAGTCCACAATTCCATTCAATTACTGTTGGGAAACCAATACCCAAGCCAGAGAGGACACAGAATGGACAGGGAGGGAGAAATAAAGGCAGGCGGACCTAAAATGAAGGCACAACCACTTGAAGCACCTTTCTCCCAAAAGAAAACCTCTGCTGAGGTAAAGAGAATCAAGGATATAAAAAAGATAAAGGCCAAACAAGGAAAACAAGAAGATGTCTAACTGATCAGTTCCCTAAAGAAACAGGACAACTGAACATCTCCAGAAGGAGGATGCTGTCCAGTTGTCCATAAACTAATGAAAGGTGGCCCTCAGATAAAAGGAAAGAGTAGACACTACTGCAGGATCGTCTGCCTCAGAAACCTGCCAACCAATTACACCCTGTTCCAAATTAACATAGGACCCCTTATTTGATAGCAGCTTCACAAGTCTTGCATTCATTGAACTTGTGAGTTTTTGGACAGTTTCTGCTTCAATTTGTTTGCAAGATTTTAGAATAGCCTCCCAGAGCTGCTGTTTGGATGTAAACTGCCTCCCACCCTCATAGATCTTTTGCTTGAGGATGCTCCAAAGGTTCTCAATAGGATTGAGGTCAGTGGAGGATGGAGGCCACACCATGACTTTCTCTCCTTTTATCCCCATAGCAGCCATTGATGCAAAGGTATTCTTTGCAGCATGAGATGGTGCATTGTCATGCATGAAGATGATTTTATTACGGAAAGCATAGTTCTTCCTTCTGTACCAGGGAAGGAAGTGGTCAGTCAGGAACTCCACATACTTTGCAGAGGTCATCTTTACACCTTCGGGGATCCTAAAGGGGCTGACCAGCTCTCTTCCCATGATTCCGGCCCAAAACATGACTCCACCACCGCCTTGCCGACGTTGCAGCCTTGTTGGAACAGGGTGGCCGTCCACCAACCATCCACTACTCTATCCATCTGTACCATCCAGGGTTGCATAACACTCATCAGTGAACAGGACTGTTTGAAAATTAGTGTTCATGTATTTTTCTAGCCAATGCAGCCATTTCTGCTTGTGAGCATTGGTTAGTGTGGCCGAATGGAAGGTTTATGCACAGTTGCAAGACTCTGGAGGACTCTACACCTTGATGTCCGTGGGACTCCAGAGGCACCAGCAGCTTCAAATATCTGTTTGCTGCTATGTAATGGTATTTTAGCAGCTGCTCTCTTGATCCGATGCATGGATCTGGTCAAAATCTTCCTTAATGTGCCTTTATCTGCACGAATCCGTCTGTGCTCTGAATCAGCCACAAATCTCTTAATAGTGCGATGATCACTCTTAAGTTTTCGTGAAATATCTAATGTTTTCCATACCTCGTCCAAGGCATTGAACTATTTCACTCTTTTCAGCAGAAGAGAGATCCTTTTTCTTCCCCATATTGCTTGAAAATAGTGCTCTGTTTAATAATGTGGAACACCCTCCTTTAGTAGTTTTTCCTTTAATTGGGCTCACCTGGCAATCTAATTATCACAGGTGTCCGAGATTGTTTTCAGTGATCAAAAGAGCCCTGAGACACAATGCCATCCATGAGTTAAACTGGAAAAAAAAAAATTAATCTTTGTGACACTGAAATAGAATTTGCATAATAATTTGGAACAGGGTGTATATGTGATAAGAGTTAAAACAGAACTGTTAAAGGGCAGAGAGATCGACTACCATAATCCTCTCTTCTAAAGGAGCTACCAGACCACTAGGAATCGCTATCCCAATGAGAGGAACTTAGAAATATTAGTAACTCTTCTTCCACTTATACAGGGGTAAAGCTCCACATGGAACCTAGTTCCCTTTATATAAAGGCACTCGCCAGAGTAAAGGGAACCGTTGTGAATACTCTCAAAAAAATGAGAACTGAATGGCGGCTATAAAGCGTGTGAAAACGCACTGCTGAAAAAGCCACAGTCAGGGCTAAAGAAAAAAATTTGAAACCTGACCCCTATTCACATATATAGCAGGACTGATCTGGCCTAAGACTAAACAGAACCGGGACATAGGAGCAGTGAGGTTCCGGTCTCTGGCTGAAAGCCAGGAATCTGCTCATGCCGCAAGATATCTCAAACATGAGGATATATCCGAAACTAAATGATACAAACCCTTCTGAGGGATAGCAGGTCCCACCAGGTCCCTGAATAAACTTGCAATCCTTGCTTCAGTAGATAAATGAAAAGGACTTAGCCTCAGGGTCTTCTGCTGTGGACTCCAGGTCTGTCAGCTTCATCCGACCGCTGGAAGGGACCTGAAGATAAAAGTAGAGGAACCAACCCTGGTTTTCTATATAGGGGTTAACATAAATCGAGGCCCATTTATCAAGCTGCGGATGGAGCTTGAGGGGCCGTGTTTCTGGCAAGCCTGCTGGCTCGGCAGAAGCAGCAGTTATGAAGCAGCGGTCTAAAGACCGCTGATCCATAACCTGTCCGCCTGCTCTGAGCAGGAGGACAGACATCGCCAAAAATCACCCCGCTCTTCGGTGCAATGCTGAATACGGACAGCGTATTGCTCTTTGCATTCAGCGAGGAGAGCGGATCAGGTCCGCCAGACCTTTGATAAATATCCCCCATTGTTGGAGGAAAAGCAAGGACTACCTCACCGACCTCCAACTGCTAATAGCCACCATAACTCTTACTAAAGAGGATTACATGGACACAGCATTGCCTCAGGGAAACTAACCATAAAAGGGTTAAATACTTGATTTTCTTCATACACCATCTTCGCACACCTTCATGATGTACAAAGGCAAAGAATGACTGGGGGATTATGGGAAGTGGAATATTTAAGCTTTACTGGGGTGTTTTTGCCTTCTCCTGGTGGCCAGGAGCTGAACAGTAATTGAATGGAATCGTGGACTCTCCATGCCATTGGAAAGAAATGGAGATTAGTTTTGCCAACTTATAAAAAGAGGGCGAGAAAGGCCAGTACTTCTAGATGTTCTGATTACTTCAGACACCATTTATGTGAATGTAAGTTTTGATGCAAAAATTCCCGGTTTTTAAAAATTTGATTAAAAACAGGGGCAGTTTAATTCATCAAGATTTACATTTCACTCCTGTTGTGAAAAAAACCTTACCTTTTAAACTTGACAGCCGCTCCAGCTTCCCCCAGTCGTCGCAAGCCATTTCTGACGTCAAAAACGATGGATAGGTCATCCTCCAATCACGGCTTCCCCCCCCCCGGGGAATCAGTGTCTGATTCAACGCCGTGATTGGAGGAAGCCGAATTCTTCATTTTAGATCCAGAAAAAAGGCTTTGCGACGGGCGGAGGAAGCTGGAGTGGCTGTCAAGATTAAAAGGTAAGTATATTTTCACAACATGAGTGAAATGTAAATTTTGATGACTTAAAGTGCCCCTGTTTTTAATCAAATTTTTAAAAAACGGGCACTTTTGCATCAAAATTTACATTCACTTTAAATACAGTTTTCAGTGTGTATGTATATATATATATATATATATATATATATATATATATATACACATACATACACACATACATACATACATACACACATACATACAAGTGGCCCTCGGTTTACGCCAGTTCAATTTGCACCGTTTCAGAATAACAACCTTTTTTTTCAGTCATAGGACTGCTATTGAAATGCATTAAAAATCAGTGCACTAATTAAAATAGCCAGTAGGTGGAGCTGTCCGCTTGTGTTTCAGCAAAGTTATAAGCTAGTTTAACAGCCTGAAATTGATCTGTGTACACAGATCAGACAAGACCTATCGAGCAACAAGCTCTAGCAGGCACTTCCCTATTATCTTCCTGTCCAGCTGCTTGAGATGAGGGTGCCTAACTGCCTATTAATCACTGCAGATTGAAATGCATAGAATAGGTGCAGACCCAATATTATCTAACATCCTTACAATGCAGAGAACTGATTGCAGAAAAATGCAAGTAAAAAAAGTTTTTGTTCATTAAACTTAGTTTGATGATGATGCAATCTGTTGTGTAATTATTTTATTAGGTGCTGCTTAGCAAATGTTTTTGTTCATTAAACTTAGTTTGATGATGATACAATCTATATTAATAGGTTTATAATGCTGTTTAGCATTTAAAGTCTTCATTTCAAACTTGTATTAGGTGTTACTTATGACAATTTTGAGAGGGGCCTGGAACCTAACTCCCTCACTTCCCATTGACTTACATTATAAACAGGGTTTCAATTTACAACGGTTTCGATTTACAACTATTACTCCTGGAGCCTAACCCCGGCGTAAACTGAGGGCTACCTGTATATATATATATATTTGTTATGTTCTGCTCAGTATAACAAAGTGTATTATTCCACCCAGATAAAGTAGGAGGTGTGTAGGTAATACAGCAGTATGTATGGCGCAGAAATCGAGTAGATAAAATAATTAAGAGGTGTGATCTGCATAACTCCACACCCTATACCTCTTTTTCTTTCATGCTCCATAAGACTCACTGCTAAATCTATGTATACATCTTCTACCCCTCAAGCCAGGGCACTCACTCTACACTAAGTCTCTCAGGTGCTGACCAACCAGTGCTCTCATGGTCAGTGCCACATCCTCCACCCCATCAAGCCTGGGCACTCACTCTACACTAAAGTCTCTCAGCTGCTGACCAACCAGTGCTCTCATGGTCAGTGCAACATCCTACACCTCCTCAAGCCTGGGCACTCACTCTACACTTAGTCTCTCAGGTGCTACCAACCAGTGCTATCATGGTCAGTGCCACATCCTACACCCCCTCAAGCCTGGGCACTCACTCTACACTTAGTCTCTCAGGTGCTGACCAACCAAAGATCTCATGGTCAGTGCCACATCCTACACCCCCTCAAGCCTGGGCACTCAGGGCACTCACTCAACACTTAGTCTCTCAAGTGCTGACCAACCAGTGTGATCATGGTCAGTGCCACATCCTACACCCCCTCAAGCCTGGGCACTCACTCTACGCTAAGTCTCTCAGGTGCTGACCAACCAGTGCTCTCATGGTCAGTGTAACATTCTACACCCCCTCAAGCCTGGGCACTCATTCTACACCACTGGTGTTTAAACCTGTTCTCAGGCCTCCCCAACAGTCTAGGTTTTCAGGATTACCTTGGATGAGAACAGGTAAAATAACCATGTTTACTAATCAGTGGATTATTTCACCTGTGCTCCAGTTCAGATATCCACAAAATGTGACCTGTTAGAGAGGCATGAGGACAGGTTTGAAAACCAGTGCTCTACACTAAGTCTCTCAGGTGCTGACCAACCAGCGCTCTCATGGTCAGTGACATATCCTCTAACCCCTCAAGCCTGGGCACTCACTCTACACTAAGTCTCTCAGGTGCTGACCAACCAGCGCACTTATGGTCAGTGCCACATCCTACACCCCCTCAAGCATGGGCACTCACTCTACACTAAGTCTCTCAGGTGCTGACCAACCAGCGCACTTATGGTCAGTGCCACATTCTACACCCCCTCAAGCATGGGCACTCACTTTACACTAAGTCTCTCAGGTGATGACCAACCAAAGCTCTCGTGGTCAGTGCCCCATCCTACACCCCCTCAAGCCTTGACACTCACTCTACACTAAGTCTCTCAGGTGCTCACATACCAGCGCGCTTATGGTCAGTGCCACATGCTACACTCTTGTGTACTCTATCTGCTGCCTCTCTTTACACGTTAAAGGGACAGTCAAGTCCAAAAAAAACTTTCATGATTTAAATAGGGCATGTCATTTTAAACAACTTCCCAGTTTACTTTTATCACCAGTTTTGCTTTGTTCTCTTGGTATTCTTAGTTGAAAGCTAAACCTAGGAGGTGCATATGCTAATTTCTTAGACCTTGAAGACTGCCTCTAATCTGAATGCATTTTGACCACTAGAGGGCATTAGTTCATGTGTTTTATATAGATAACATTGAGCTCATGCACGTGAAGTGACCTAGGAGTGAGCACTGCAAGTCTGTCAAAAGAAATAAAATAAAGGGGCAGTCAGCAGAAGCTTAGATACAAGGTAATTACAGAGGTAAAACATGTATTATTATAACTGTGATGGTTATACAAAACTGGTGAATGGGTAATAAAGGAATTATCTTTCATTTTAAACAACAAAATTTCTGGTGTTGACTGTCCCTTTAACCCTATTTTTTTTTAGGATTGTCACGACCCTGAAATACAGCTGCTGATCAGTGTCTACACAGGTGTTTACCTGATACAGTTAATAGATCTGGCATACTACTTAGCTGAGCAATCCTTTCTCACTTTACAAATAATGATTTTTCTCTCCCTGGACACAGATGGAGCATCAGAAGGTTTCCCTCCAGAGCACAGCGAAGATATCGTATGACAAGGACACTTATCACATTCTGGAGCAGAACGAACGCTTTTTAAAGTCTCAGGTAATATAAAATCGATGTATCCTTGGCCTCATCAAATCAGACAGCGCTCCATGACCATGTGTATACCTAGATGGCTGGACCTATCAGCAGCAGGGTGTATTTACTTATCTAACCTCTCCAAGTGTCTGTCTTCCTTCCTGAGCCCCATGTCCACCTATCTTAAAGCTACTTGTGCTGGCCTGTTCCTCCTGTTCCTGCCTATCTCAGTCTAATCACCTGGGTTGTCCCATATCCCTGTAATTTTCTACCTGGCTATGAGTCATTGAGAGTCTGACACCCTAAGAACCTAAGTCTGAACCCTCTAGTGAAGGGCTCGATTATATATATATATATATATATATATATATACACACATACATATACTCAACATACGAATCCACCCTCCAGGGTCAACCACCTGAACTTACACTCCAAAAATACACAGAACAAACCAATAGTGAAGTCTCAGGATTTTGCAAAAAATGACAAATTGAATTGACGTTTCGGGGATGCTTCTCCCCTTCTTCAGAACAAAGAAACAGTGTAAATCTCACTCAGTGCAAAACATTAACATTCATTACCTCAACCCTTGTAAAAGGCGCCAAACAATTTCAAACAAATCCAGCTCAGATCGTCAAATCGGAAGTAGAAAAACAAACCACTTCCGGTCCGGCGTTACAAAACACAAAAAAAATCATCAAACAATATATAACCTAAATAAAGAACATCTATGTCCTAATTGCTAACTGTGTTAAAGAAACCACATGTCAAACACTTAACGAACAAAATAAATGCATAGAAACCAGACTGGGTACTAACCATTGTCCTGGATGTGACGTCACCATTCTAAACCGGAAGTGGGGCTTTCTAAACATATATATGTGTCACAGGATCTCCAGCTCCCAACCGGAAGTGGGGCATAACTTGTGTACTGAATATGTGTGACAAAAACAAAATTTATGCTTACCTGATAAATGTATTTATTTCTTGACACAGTGAGTCCACGGATCATCTAATTACTATTGGGAATATCACTCCTGCCCAGCAGGAGGTGGCAAAGAGCACCACAGCAAAGCTGCTAAATATCACCTCTCTTCCCTCCAACACCAGTCATTCGACTGAAGTAAAGGAGAGAAAGGAAGAAACAAGGTGCAGAGGTGCCTGAGGTTTATAACGTGACAAAAACCTGTCTTAAGAAACAGAAACAGGTAAGCATACATTTTGTTTTCTTTCTAATGACACGGTGAGTCCACGGATCATCTAATTACTATTGGGAATCAATACCCAAGCTAGAGGACGCAGATGATAAGGGAGGGACAAGACAGGAACCTAAACAGAAGGCACCGCTGCTTGAAGAACCTTTCTCCCAAAAGAAGCCTCAGCCGAGGCAAAAGTATCAAATTTATACAATTTTGAAAAAGTCTAAAGAGAGGACCAAGTTGCAGCCTTGCAAATCTGTTCCACAGAAGCTTCATTTTTGAATGCCCAGGACGAGGAAACAGCCCTCGTAGAATGAGCCGTGACCCTCTCAGGAGGCTGCTGTCCAGCAGTTTCATAGGCCAAGGGAATGATACTCCTCAGCTACAAAGAAAGAGAAGTAGCCGTAGCTTTCTGCCCCTTACGTTTCCCAGAGAAAACCACAAACAGAGCAGAAGACTGGCGAAAATCCTTAGTTGGCTATAAATAGAACTTTAACGCATGCACCACGTCTAGGTTGTGCAGCAGACGTTCTTTATGAGAAGATGTGTTAGGACATAAAGGAGGAACAACAATCTCCTGATTAATGTTCCTATCCGAAACCACTTTAGAGAGAAACCCTAACTTAGTACGCAAAACTACCTTATCCAAATGAAAAATAAGGTAAGGAGATTCAAACTGCAAAGCCGAGAGCTCTGAGACTCTACGAGCAGACAAAATAGCAACAAGAAACAAAACCTTCCAAGATAACAATGTAATATCTAAGGAATGCATAGGCTCAAACGGAGCCTGCTGAAGAACTTTAAGAACAAGGTTAAGACTCCAGGGAGGAGTAACCGGTTTAAACACAGGCCTGATTCTGAACAAGGCCTGACAGAACGATTGCACGTCTGGTACATCCGCCAGATGTTTATGTAACAAAATAGACAAGGCAGATATTTGACCTTTCAAGGAACTGGCCGATAATCCCTTCTCCAAACCTCCTTAGCGAAAGGCCAGAATTCCTGGGAATCCGAACTCTACTCCAAGAGTAGCCTCTGGATTCACACCAATACAGATATTTACACAATATCTTGTAGTAAATCTTCCTGGTAACAGGCTTACAAGCCTGAATCATGGTCTCAATGACAGACCCAGAAAATCCCTGCTTAGATAAGATTAAGTGTTCAATCTCCAAGCAGTCAGTTTCAGAGAAATGAGATTTGGATGAAGGAAGGGCCCTTGAAGTAGAAGGTCTTTCCTCAGCGGAAGTCTCCAAGGTGGAAGAGATGACATCTCCACTAGGTCTGCATACCATATTCTGCGAGGCCACGCCGGTGCAATGAGGATCACCGACGCCCTCTCCTGTTTGATTCGAGCAATGACCCGAGGAAGGAGAGTGAACGGAGGAAATAGGTATGCTAGAATGAAATACCAAGGGACCGCCAGAGCATCTATCAGTACAGTCTGAGGATCCCTCGACCTCGATCCATACCTCGGGAGCTTGGCAATCTGACGAGATGCCCTGAGATCCAGCTCCGGTTGACCCCATTTGAGAATCAAGCTGAAAAACACTTCCGGATGGAGTTCCCACTCCCACGGGTGAAAGGTCTGTCTGCTCAGAAAATCCGCTTCCCAATTGTCCACTCCTGGAATGTGGATCGCAGATAGACAGCAGTTGTGTGTCTCCGCCCACTGAATAATTTTGGCTACCTCTGTCATAGCCAAGGAACTCCAAGTTCCTCCCTGATGGTTGATGTAAGCCACTGAAGTTATGTTGTCCGACTGGAACCTGATAAACCGGGCTGAAGCTAACTGAGGCCAGGCTAGAAGAGCATTGAAGATTGCCCTCAGCTCCAGAAAGTTTATGGGGAGAACAGACTCCTCCTGAGTCCATGTCCCCTGAGCCTTTAGTGAGCCCCAGACTGCTCCCCATCCCAGCAGGCTGGTGTCCATTGTCACAATCACCCAGGTGGGTCTGCGGAAGCAGGTTCCCTGGGAGAGATGTTCCTGGGACAACCACCAAAGAAGAGAATCACTTGTCGCCTGATCCAGATGTAATCGCGGAGACAGATCCACATAATCCCCATTTCACTGTCTGAGCATGCATAACTGCAGAGGTCTGAGGTGGAAACAGGCAAACGGAATGATGTCCATGGCAGCTACCATCAGACCGATCACCTCCATACATTGAGCCACTGACGGCCGAGGAGAAGACTGAAGCGCCAGACAAGAATTGAAGATCTTTGATTTTCTGACCTCTGTCAGAAATATTTTCATCGATAGGAAATCTATTATGGTTCCCAAGAACACTACCCTTGTAGTTGGAATTAAGGAACTCTTTCCCAACTTCACCTTCCATCTGTGAGAGCGCAGGAAGGATAACAACATCTCCGTGTGGGAGTTCGCTTGTTGAAAAGATGGCGCCTGAACCAGAATGTCGTCCATAAAAGGTGACACCGCAATGCCCCTCAACCGGAACACCGCCAACAGGGATCCCAGGACTTTTGAAAAAATTCTGGGAGCTGTGGCACGGCTTAATGGAAGAGCCACAAACTGAAAGTGTTTGTCTAAAAATGCGGACCTCAGAAACTTGGTGGTCCCTGTGTTTGGGAACATGAAAGTACGCATCCTTTAAATCTACTGTTGTCATAAATTGATCCTCTTGAACCAAGGGAAGAATCGAACGAATAGTTTCCATCTTGAAGGACGGTACTCTGAGGAACTTGTTTAGACTTTTGAGGTCTAGAATTGGTCTGAAAGTCCCCTCTTTTTGGGAACCACAAACAGATTGGAGTAAAAGCCCAGACCCTGTTCCTGCATTGGAACAGGAACTATCACCCCCAGGTAGAAAAGGTCTCGAACACAGTGTAAGAACACCTCTCTTTTTATCTGGTCTACAGATAATCTTGAGAGCAGAAACCTGCCCCTGGGAGCATGCATAACTGCAGAGGTCTGAGGTGGAAACAGGCAAACGGAATGATGTCCATGGCAGCTACCATCAGACCGATCACCTCCATACATTGAGCCACTGACGGCCGAGGAGAAGACTGAAGCGCCAGACAAGAATTGAAGATCTTTGATTTTCTGACCTCTGTCAGAAATATTTTCATCGATAGGAAATCTATTATGGTTCCCAAGAACACTACCCTTGTAGTTGGAATTAAGGAACTCTTTCCCAACTTCACCTTCCATCTGTGAGAGCGCAGGAAGGATAACAACATCTCCGTGTGGGAGTTCGCTTGTTGAAAAGATGGCGCCTGAACCAGAATGTCGTCCATAAAAGGTGACACCGCAATGCCCCTCAACCGGAACACCGCCAACAGGGATCCCAGGACTTTTGAAAAAATTCTGGGAGCTGTGGCACGGCTTAATGGAAGAGCCACAAACTGAAAGTGTTTGTCTAAAAATGCGGACCTCAGAAACTTGGTGGTCCCTGTGTTTGGGAACATGAAAGTACGCATCCTTTAAATCTACTGTTGTCATAAATTGATCCTCTTGAACCAAGGGAAGAATCGAACGAATAGTTTCCATCTTGAAGGACGGTACTCTGAGGAACTTGTTTAGACTTTTGAGGTCTAGAATTGGTCTGAAAGTCCCCTCTTTTTGGGAACCACAAACAGATTGGAGTAAAAGCCCAGACCCTGTTCCTGCATTGGAACAGGAACTATCACCCCCAGGTAGAAAAGGTCTCGAACACAGTGTAAGAACACCTCTCTTTTTATCTGGTCTACAGATAATCTTGAGAGCAGAAACCTGCCCCTGGGAGGAAAGGTCTTGAACTCTAGTTTGTATCCCTGGGACATGATGTCCACCGCCCAGGGATCCTGAACATCCTAAACTCACGCCTGAGCAAAGAAGGAAAGTCTGCCCCCCACAAGACCCGATCCCGGATTGGGGGCAGACCCTTCATGCTGACTTTGAGTCAGTAGCTGGCTTCTTAGATTGCTTTCCCTTGTTCCAAGACTGGTTGGACCTCCAGGAAGGCTTGGACTGTTCCTGCTTTGAAGAAGGGAGAGGAAGGCTTACCCTTGAAGTTTCGAAAGGAACAAAAATTACTCTGACGTCTCTTCTGCTTATTCCTCTTATCCTAGGGAGGAAATGACCCTTTCCTCCCGTAATGTCAGAAAAAATTTCAGCCAGGCCCGGCCCAAACAAGGTCTTACCCTTGTAGAGAATCACCAAAAGCTTAGACTTAGACGACAGGTCCGCAGACCATGATTTCAACCATAAGGCTCTGCTGGCCAGAACGGCAAACCCAGAAATTTTAGCTCCTAGCTTAACAACCTGTAGGGAAGCATCTGTAATAAAGGAATTGGCCAACTTAAGGGCCTTGATCCTATCCTGGATCTCGTCAAGGGGAGTGTCTGTCCGCAAAGAATCAGACAATGCATCAAACCAGTACTCTGCCACACTAGTGACAGTAGCAATACACACTGCAAGTTGCCATTGTAACCCCTGGTGAAAATACATCTTTTTGAGCAATCCCTCCAACTTATTAATAGGATCCTTAAAGGAAAAACTATCCTCTATGGGAATAGTGGTTCTCTTAGCTAAGGTGGAAATTGCCCCTTCCACCTTGGGGACCATCTGCCAAGACTCCTTGATGGAGTCAGCAATAGGAATCATCTTTTTAAAGATAGGGGATGGGGAAAAAGGAATACCCGGTCTCTCACATTCCAATGATCTCTGTAGCCCTATCTGGTACAGGGAAAACCTCCACCATGGAAGGTACATCAAAATACTTGTTCAGCCTCTTAGGATTGACTACAAACGCAGTGTCGGCGTCGTCCAAGGTAGCCAAAACCTCCTTAAGTAACAAACAGAGGTGTTCTAGCTTAAATCTGAATGATACAACTTCAGCATCAGAAGAAGGAATTACACTGTCTGAGTCTGAGATTTCACCCTCAGATGCTACCGAAGTATCTTCCTCCTCAGACTTCTGGGAGGGAACATTCGGAATAGCCACGACTGCGTCAGAAACCTTACTAACTGATTCTTTACATTTCCTCTTGTGCTTTCCCTGGAGCATGGGAAAAGCAGACAATGCATCAGATACCGCAGAAGACATGAGGGCAGCGATGTCTTGCAAAGTAACTCCAGGAGGAGCGTGATAGGAAGTGCAGGGCACTGTATGTGTGGATGATAAAATTTGGGACACTTGAGGAGAAAGCTGCGGCATATCTTGAACATTGTCAGTAGACCCCTGAACAGCATCCACCTTAGACAATGTTGGCTCAGAAATAAGTCTATCCATGTATTGCAAAGTTCTCTCAATACACGAGGAAAAGAAAGGGATTGGTGGTTCCACATTAGCATCAAAACATAAAGAACAAGTGACATTTTGCAGGGCCTCTGGGCCCATCTTAACTCACAATGGAACAAATTATAATGAAATAAACTTATATTTTAGATAGAAATTAATACACAAAAAAACATTACTGTCTCTTTAAATTTTAAACGTAACTTTTTTTTATTTTTGCAGCAAAAAAATAGATAACCTTTCACAGACACTCCGGACATCCTCTACAGATCAGCTTAGCCTTGCTAAGGTTCCTACCTGCCCTGCTGACACCGGATAGTATATCCCTAGTTAGAAGAAATACGGACTCAACTCGTAGCACAGTGAAAAGCAGTCCGGTACACAAACAATGCTGTAATAACGCTGACACTCCTCCGAATCACAGGAAGTGAAGGGGAAAAGGAGCGCAACAGCAAATTGCCGCCTCAGCTAGCCCCGCCCATCATGGGCGTATCAAAATTAACCTCCCGGTCGGCAAAATGTATTCTAAAGACAAGCCGCCGGGAGAAGTGAAAACCACACCATATATGAGCCTCTATCTCCTCGCCCCCAATGCCTGCCATTACTGCCTTTGTTTAATATTATTCCCTCATTATATAAGAGAATGTCTAGTGTCCCATAATGGTAATAAAGTGCCATATTTTCCTGCATACGTCCAGAAAATAAAATCTGCACTTACCTCCAGAAATCTGCCAGGCAGCAAGGCAGCTCACTAGGTTTGAGAGGCACGATTCCTCACATGGACCTGTGGAAGAATAAACAAAGACTGAGTAATCTTTCTTAGGCTTTTAATGTTAGGGCAGCATTAAATACATGGGAGGCGCAGTGAGGATTGTACCCCACAAGTTGCCATTGCTTAAAAGCCACCAATGCTCTACTGAGGAGACTGACATGGACTACGGCTACACCCCAGGACAAAGCAGAACAAACTTGCATTGCTGAAAAATAACAAAATCTTGCTTGAAGAATCTTCTTCCAAGCACCTAAACTTTACCACCTCCTTGCTCTTAATGTAGGCAAAGCTTTGCTGTGGTGCTCTTTGCTGCCTCCTGCTGGGCAGGAGTGATATTGCCAATAGTAATTAGATGATCCGTGGACTCACCGTGTCATTAGAAAGAAATAACCAGTTCCCAACCGGAAATGGTGCATAATGAAAACAAAGAATGTGTGCAACTACATAACCGGTGTTCTATCGAGAACTCCAATACATCGAAAATTCCAATCTGACGTCACTTCCGGTGAATCCATACATCTGATTGGTCTGTATCCAGTGAGTGACAGGACTCACAACCCATCAGGCACTGTAATCGCCTATCTACACTATGTTTTTTGCTTCTGCCTGGGGGGCAAAGCCCCCCATTGTAAACCTCATTCCCCAAGGTTTACTTGGGGTGTATGCCAGAGATCGGTGGTGCACCCCAGAGGCAAAACAGATATTAACATAGAAGACTTACCGGAAGTGACGTCAGATTGGAGTTTTCGAGCAATTGGAGTTCTCGACAGAACACCGGTTCCCACCCGGAAGTGGGGCATAATATGGGCCACGTTATAAATACAGTGCCTCCTTTACCGTTTGCTCAAATTGGAAACATACGTGATAAGTGTGTCCTTACATGAATAAGTGTGTAGCAGCACTTTAACATATAGTCAACTTATGAACTTAAATTAATAGGGTGTGTGTGTAACACTACAACATAGCAAACAACAAATGCACCAATATGTACAATATACCTGTGCAGATATAACATAAAAATATAAACAATATACTGTTTCACTGGCTATGGTCTACAATCAACTGTTACAAGTCCAAAATCTGAAAATTATCTCACATACACAGGACAGTAATAAAAGAGAACAAAAGAAACATAGTCTTAGATAACATATCTATCCAACAAACAGTTAATAACAAACTAGATTGTGACACATGTTGCTTAATACAGAATGTTGAATATTAGTTTAGGTCAAGCTAGGGTGACTGTACAGTAAGTGAACTCTATAGTCAGATAACCTATGTATTAATACCAGTCATATTGCGGTCACTTAATCTCATAGTGATAGTGCAGGGCCGCACTGTTTAATCAGAGGGGGTTATGGTAGAGAGTATCCGTTTTTCCGGATACCAAGGTACCACACCAGGGTCAATAGAATCCTGGGTGGAACCCACCTCAGGGGTGAAAATGCACGTGTTCAGTGTCCAAAGACCCCAAAACACCTGCAACACTCTCAAATTCTGAAAATACTCCCGCTACCCCACAACCCATCAGCACCCATCGCTATGTGTTCCCGTAGCGTCCCCTGCATCTTCCCAACATAGTGTTTTCCACATGGGCAAAACAGCATGTAAACCACATATTCTGTGGTGCACATGATGGAATGCAGGATGGTGTATTTCTTGTTATTATGTGGATGGTTAAACTTCTTTGTGGCTATTAAGCCATTGCAGGTAGTGCAATTCAGGCACTTGTAGCAGCCTCTAATGTTAGTTGTACGGGTGATTCTTTTGTTCTCTTTTTTTTACTGTCCTATGTATGTGAGATAATTTTCAGATTTTGGACTTGTAACAGTTGATTGTAGACCATAGCCAGTGAAACAGTACTTAAGTGTATATATATTGTTTATATTTTTATATTATATCTGCACAGGTATATTGTACATATTGGTGCATTTGTTGTTTGCTATGTTGTAGTGTTACACACACACCCAATTAATTTAAGTTCATAAGTTGACTATATGTTAAAGTGCTGCTACACACTTATTCATGTAAGGACACACTTATCACTTATGTTTCCAATTTGAGCAAACGGTAAAGGAGGCACTGTATTTATAACGTGGCCCATATTATGCCCCACTTCTGATTGGGAACCGGTGTCTTAAATTAAGTTGTCTACCATAGGAATGTGACGACCTTGTCACTTCCGGTGACGTGTAAACAGCTGCTGGAGGTTTGTGGCACTCACTGCTAATGCGCAAGAGGCCCACTGTTTATGAGAGAACTTGCATATTACAAACTACAGCAACAATTCAATTTCTAACCATTCACATCCACGCTCCATCACATACTTGTTGCTGGTACATTGTATAACCTTCTTCATAACGGTTATAACAAGTTAAAGACTTCCTGTCAGTGTCGCCAATATCAAAACAGTTCCCAAACAACAAATCTAAACGATAAAAAAACCTGACAGAAACCACTGGGTGCCGGTGTTCTAAAATAAGTTGTCACCTATTCTGCCTTAAACAGCTGTTTGTAGGAGGCTGGCCCTCTAGCGCATGAGCAGTGAGCGCCACAAACCTCCAGCAGCTGAATAAAGTCACCGGAAGTGACGCAGTAGTCACATTCCTACACGGTAGACAACTTAATTTAGAACACCGGTTATGTAGTTGGAAACATTCTTTGTTTTCATTATGCCGATTTCCGGTTTGAAACCGGTTATTTTGTCACACATATTCAGTTCACAAGTTATGCCCCACTTCCGGTTGGGAGCTGAAGATCCTGTGACACATATATATGTTTAGAAAGCCCCACTTCCCGCTTAGAATGGTGACATCACATCCAGGACAATGGTTAGTACCCGCTCTGGTTTCTCTGCATTTATTTTATTTCTTTAACACAGCAATTAGGGCATAGATGTTCTTTATTTAGGTTATATATTGATGATTCTTTTGTGTTTTATAACGCCGGACCGAAAGTGGTTTGTTTTTCTACTTCTGTTTTGATGATCTGAGCTGGATTTGTTTGAAATTGTTTGGCGCCTTTTACAAGGGTTGAGGTAATGAATGTTAATGTTTTGCACTAAGAGGGAGATTTACACTGTTTCTTTGTTCTGAAAAAGGGCAGAAGCATCCCCGAAACGTCAATTAAATTTGTCATTTTTTGCAAAATCCTGAGACTTCACCATTGGTTTGTTATATATATATATATATATACTGTACATATACACGCACACACACATATATATATATATATATATATATATATATATATATACACACACACACATATATATAACATAATTTATGTAAGAACTTACCTGATAAATTCATTTCTTTCATATTAGCAAGAGTCCATGAGCTAGTGACGTATAGGATATACATTCCTACCAGGAGGGGCAAAGTTTCCCAAACCTCAAAATGCCTACAAATACACCCCTCACCACACCCACAAATCAGTTTAACGAACAGCCAAGAAGTGGGGTGATAAGAAAAAAGTGCGAAAGCATAAAAATTAAGGAATTGGAATAATTGTGCTTTATACAAAAAAATCATAACCACCTCAAAAAGGGTGGGCCTCATGGACTCTTGCTAATATGAAAGAAATGAATTTATCAGGTAAGTTCTTACATAAATTATGTTTTCTTTCATGTAATTAGCAAGAGTCCATGAGCTAGTGACGTATGGGATAATGAATACCCAAGATGTGGATCTTCCACGCAAGAGTCACTAGAGAGGGAGGGATAAAATAAAGACAGCCAATTCCGCTGAAAAATAATCCACACCCCAAAACAAAGTTTAAATCATATAATGAAAAAAACTGAAATTATAAGCAGAAGAATCAAACTGAAACAGCTGCCTGAAGTACTTTTCTACCAAAGACTGCTTCAGAAGAAGAAAACACATCAAAATTATAGAATTTAGTAAAAGTATGCAAAGAAGACCAAGTTGCTGCTTTGCAAATCTGATCAATCGAAGCTTCATTCCTAAATGCCCAGGAAGTAGAGACTGACCTAGTCGAATGAGCTGTAATCCTTTGAGGCGGAGTTCTACCCGACTCTACATAAGCATGATGAATCAAAGACTTTAACCAAGATGCCAAAGAAATGGCAGAAGCCTTCTGACCTTTCCTAGAACCAGAAAAGATAACAAATAGACTAGAAGTCTTTCGGAAATCTTTAGTAGCTTCAACATAATATTTCAAAGCTCTAACTACATCCAAAGAATGCAACGATCTTTCCTTAGAGTTCTTAGGATTAGGACACAATGAAGGAACCACAATTTCTCTACTAATGTTGTTAGAATTCACAACCTTAGGTAAAAATGTAAATGAAGTTCGCAACACCGCCTTATCCTGATGAAAAATCAGAAAAGGAGACTCACAAGAAAGAGCAGATAATTCAGAAACTCTTCTAGCAGAAGAGATGGCCAAAAGAAACAAAACTTTCCAAGAAAGTAATTTAATATCCAGCGAATGCATAGGTTCAAACGGAGGAGCTTGAAGAGCCCCCAGAACCAAATTCAAACTCCAAGGAGGAGAAATTGACTTAATGACAGGTTTTATATGAACCAGAGCCTGAACAAAACAATGAATATCAGGAAGATTAGCAATCTTTCTGTGAAAAAGAACAGAAAGAGCAGAGATTTGTCCTTTCAAGGAACTTGCAGACAAACCTTTATCCAAACCATCCTGAAGAAACTGTAAAATTCTAGGAATTCTAAAAGAATGCCAAGAAAAATGATGAGAAGAACACCAAGAAATGTAAGCCTTCCAGACTTGATAATATATCTTTCTAGATACAGATTTACGAGCCTGTAACATAGTATTAATTACGGAGTCAGAGAAACCTCTATGACTGAGAATCAAGCGTTCAATCTCCATACCTTCAAATTTAAGGATTTGAGATCCTGATGGAAAAAAGGACCTTGCGATAGAAGGTCTGGCCTTAACGGAAGAGTCCACGGTTGGCAAGTAGCCATCCGGACAAGATCCGCATACCAAAACCTGTGAGGCCATGCTGGAGCCACCAGCAGAACAAACGAATGCTCCTTTAGAATCTTGGAAATCACTCTTGGAAGAAGAACTAGAGGCGGAAAGATATAGGCAGGATGATACTTCCAAGGAAGTGACAATGCATCCACTGCTTCCGCCTGAGGATCCCTGGATCTGGACAGATACCTGGGAAGTTTCTTGTTTAGATGAGAAGCCATCAGATCTATTTCTGGAAGTCCCCACATTTGGACAATCTGACGAAATACCTCTGGGTGAAGAGACCATTCGCCCGGATGTAATGTTTGGCGGCTGAGATAATCCGCTTCCCAATTGTCTATACCTGGGATATGAACCACAGAAATTAAACAGGAGCTGGATTCCACCCATACAAGTATTCAAGATACTTCTTTCATAGCCAGAGGACTGTGAGTCCCTCCTTGATGATTGACATATGCCACGGTTGTGACATTGTCCGTCTGAAAACAAATGAACGATTCTCTCTTTAGAAGAGGCCACGACTGAAGAGTTCTGAAAATCGCACGGAGTTCCAAAATGTTGATTGGTAATCTCGCCTCCTGAGATTCCCAAACCCCTTGTGCTGTCAGAGACCCCCATACAGCTCCCCAACCTGTCAGACTTGCATCTGTTGAGATCACAGTCCAGGTCGGGAGAACAAAAGAAGCCCCCTGAACTAAACGATGGTGGTCTGTCCACCACGTCAGAGAGTGTCGTACAATCGGTTTTAAAGATATTAATTGTGATATCTTTGTATAATCCCTGCACCACTGGTTCAGCATACAGAGCTGAAGAGGTCGCATGTGAAAACGAGCAAAGGGGATCGCGTCCGATGCAGCAGTCATAAGACCTAGAATTTCCATGCATAAGGCTACCGAAGGGAATGATTGAGACTGAAGGTTTCGACAGGCTGAAACCAATTTCAGACATCTCTTGTCCGTCAGCGACAGAGTCATGGACACTGAATCTATCTGGAAACCTAAAAAGGTTACCCTTGTCTGAGGAATCAACAAACTCTTTGGTAAATTGATCCTCCAACCATGTTCTCGAAGAAACGACACAAGTCGATTCGTATGAGATTCTGCTAAATGTAAAGACTGAGCAAGTACCAAGATATCGTCCAAATAAGGAAATACCACAATACCCTGTTCTCTGATTACAGATAGAAGGGCACCGAGAACCTTTGTAAAAATCCTTGGAGCTGTTGCTAGGCCAAACGGCAGAGCCACAAACTGGTAATGCTTGTCTAGAAAAGAGAATCTCAGAAACTGATAGTGATCTGGATGAATCGGAATATGCAGATATGCATCTTGTAAATCTATTGTGGACATATAATGCCCTTGCTGAACAAAAGGCAGAATAGTCCTTATAGTTACCATTTTGAATGCTGGTATCCTTACATAACGATTCAATATTTTTAAATCCAGAACTGGTCTGAAGGAATTCTCCTTCTTTGGTACAATGAAGAGATTTGAGTAAAACCCCAGCCCCTGTTCCAAAACTGGAACTGGCACAATTACTCCAGCCAACTCTAGATCTGAAACACATTTCAGAAATGCTTGAGCCTTTACTGGATTTATTGGGACACGGGAAAGAAAAAATCTTCTTGCAGGAGGCCTTATCTTGAAGCCTATTCTGTACCCTTGTGAAACAATATTCTGAATCCAAAGATTGTGAATCGAATTGATCCAAATTTCTTTGAAAAATCGTAATCTGCCCCCTACCAGCTGGGCTGGAATGAGGGCCGCACCTTCATGTGGACTTGGGAGCTGACTTTGGCTTTCTAAAAGGCTTGGATTTATTCCAGACTGGAGATGGTTTCCAAACTGATACTGCTCCTGTAGGGGAAGGATCAGGTTTTTGTTCCTTAATGTGACGAAAAGAACGAAAACGATTAGCAGACCTAAATTTACCTTTATATTTTTTATCCTGTGGTAAAAAAGTTCCTTTCCCCCCAGTAACAGTTGAAATAATAGAATCCAACTGTGAAGCAAACAATTTATTACCCTGGAAAGAAAGGGAAAGCAAAGTTGACTTAGAAGACATATCAGCATTCCAAGTTTTAAGCCATAAAGCTCTTCTAGCTAAAATAGCTAAAGACATATACCTGACATCAACCCTAATGATATCAAAGATGGCATCACAAATAAAGTTATTAGCATGTTGAAGAAGATTAACAATGCTATGAGTATTATGATCTGTTACTTGTTGTGCTAAAGCTTCCAACCAGAAAGTTGAGGCTGCAGCAACATCCGCCAAAGATATAGCAGGTCTAAGAAGATTACCTGAACATAAGTAAGCTTTTCTTAGAAAGGAATCAATTTTCCTATCTAAAGGATCCTTAAAGGAAGTACTATATGCCGTAGGAATAGTAGTACGTTTAGCAAGAGTAGAGATAGCCCCATCAACCTTAGGGATTTTGTCCCAAAACTCTAATCTGTCAGATGGCACAGGATATAATTGCTTAAACCGTTTAGGAGTAGTAAATGAATTACCCAAATTATTCCATTCCCTGGAAATTACTTCAGAAATAGCATCAGGGACGGGAAAAACCTCTGGAATAATTACAAGAGGTTTAAAAACCGTATTCAAACGTTTAGATTTAGTATCAAGAGGACCAGATTCCTCTATTTCTAATGCAATTAAGACTTCTTTAAGTAAAGAACGAATAAATTCCATTTTGAATAAATATGAAGATTTATCAGTATCAACCTCTGAAACAGAATCCTCTGAACCAGAAAAATCATTATCAGAAACAGAATCAGAATGATGATGTTCATTTAAAAACTCATCTGAAAAATGAGAAGTTTTAAAAGACCTTTTACGTTTACTGGAAGGAGGAATAACAGACATAGCCTTCTTAATAGATTTAGAAACAAAATCTCTTATGTTAACAGGAACACCCTGAATATTAGATGTTGATGGAACAGCAACAGGTAATGGAACATTACTAAAGGAAATATTATCTGCATTAACAAGTTTGTCATGACATTCATTACAAACAACAGCCGGAGGAACAGTTACCACAAGTTTACAACAAATACACTTAACTTTGGTAGATCCAGCATCAGGCAGCGATTTTCCAGAAGTATCTTCTGATTCAGGGTCAATCTGAGACATCTTGCAATATGTAATAGAAAAAACAACATATAAAGCAAAATTGATCAAATTCCTTAAATGACAGTTTCAGGAATGGGAAAAATGCCAATGAACAAGCTTCTAGCAACCAGAAGCAAATAAACAATGAGACTTAAATAATGTGGAGACAATAATGACGCCCATATTTTTTGGCGCCAAAAAAGACGCCCACAATATTTGGCGCCTAAATGCTGTAAGCGCCAAAAATGACACCACATCCGGTGACGCCGACATTTTTGGCGCAAAAAAAGTAAAAAAAATGACGCAACTTCCGGCGACAAGAATGACGCCGGAAATGACAAAGAAAATTTTTGCGCCAAAAATGACGCAATAAAAAGAAGCATTTTCAGCCCCCGCGAGCCTAACAGCCCACAGGAAAAAAGTCACATTTTTAAGGTAAGAAAAATTAATTATTCATATGCATTATCCCAAATAATGAAACTGACTGTCTGAAATAAGGAATGTTGAACATCCTGAATCAAGGCAAATAAATGTTTAAACACATATATTTAGAACTTTATATAAAGTGCCCAACCATAGCTTAGAGTGTCACAAAAATAAGACTTACTTACCCCAGGACACTCATCTACATATAGTAGACAGCCAAACCAGTACTGAAACGAGAATCAATAGAGGTAATGGTATATATAAGAGTATATCGTCGATCTGAAAAGGGAGGTAAGAGATGACTCTCTACGACCGATAACAGAGAACCTATGAAATAGACCCCGTAGAAGGAGATCATTGAATTCAAACAGGCAATACTCTCTGTAACGGTACCAACCGGATACCAAGGGTTAACACCAGGGAGCAATGTCCTGCATAGGGAATCAGCAATTCACAACCCAGCCAGTTTTCAGGTTTTAAAACAGAATGACTTTTATTAAGGCTCATATGCCCAGTATTTATGCAGGTCTGACCCCCCCCAGAAGGGGGGTTGAAAGAATGTTGTACATTAGATGAAGGGAACACACCCTTGACATGATACAATAGATTTACCTTGCTTAAGCTGATAACAATTTAAACACAAGATACATTTGGCTTTTCTTATCACCTAAGCATTTGCTCTCTGAGGGTGATTAAACAATGGACTGTGTATTAATAACATTAATGACAGTGCACAATAGTTGAGGCTAAAGCTGAACACAGTTAACTCTTTCAGTGCTGACAGAAGGGTCTGTCACATCTACATAGCACAATATACAGCCTATAGACAAGCTTTCTTACGTTATAGTCCAGAAGTGGCTAGGTTTGCCACAATGCTCCCCCAGAACCAAGCCGGCATACACAGTCTGATCCCAACGGATCGTCTTGGGTATGTCCGGGGCAACTTTCGGCTCAAGTAAGCTACGGGGTGTTCTCCGCCATCTGCTCCAACTTGGCTCAGTACTGCCCCCACCCCAAACATGGAAGCGTCTCTTCCCAGAGGGACTGGGCTTGGGTAGTCACAGGGTTAACATCAGCGGGATCCATGGGAGCATAGGCAGAAACAAGGGGGGCCAAGTCATTTCCAAGGAGAACATCAGCAGGTAAGTCCTTCTTGACCCCCACATTCACAAGTCTAGCGCCCACTCCCCAATCCAAATGTACCCTGGCAACAGGTAGGCGGAACACAGTGCCCCCTGCTACCCTCACAGCCATAGTGTCTCCAGTGTGCTGTTTCTCAGACACCAAGTTCTCTTGAAGCAAGGTCATGGTAGCACCAGTATCCCGTAGACCACTGACCTCCTTCCCATTCACTTTAACCCGCTGCCGGTTATTCCGGTGGGCAGCTTGCACGGGGTCTGCTTCATGTAGGCTGCCCCAGCATTCTGGCGCCTCTACGTAGCGGGCCGCAGGCTGAGGATTATGTGGGATTCCGCCGGCGGGTCTTCTCCAGGACTGTGCTTGATTTGCTGCGTTTAGGGGACACTCTGGTCTTTTGTGCCCTAGTCGCTTACATCCAAAGCACCGAATAGGTTGTGAGTAGCCCCGCGAATTGAACCGGGCTCTCTGAGGGTAGTTCGTGGCCGGAGGCCGCGTAGTATAGCGGTGCGCCGGGGGCTGGTAACTGGCCGCTGCTGGGGTGACTGGGGGTCTGTACTCCACTCTAGCAGTGGGCAATCGGTATACCGCTCCCCCTGCTCCTCGTACTGCCACGGATCCGCCCGTGTGTACTGTATCCGGCACCAAATGGGGAGCTATCAGGGTTAAAGTAGCTCCCGAATCCCGAAGTCCCTGGACCTCCTTCCCCTCTACGGTCCCCAGCTGGCGGGGATGTTGCCAGTTATCGGCGGCCCGGACCGACATCACCTCATGCAGAATTCCCAGGGGTTCCTCGGCTTGGGTGCTCAACACCTCATGAGCGGCTGGCTCCGTTTGGTAATGGTGAGCAGCCGCCCTTGGGGCCTGGTTCTGTCTGACCTGGTTCCAAGCTTGTCTGCTCCGATTTTGGGTGCACTCACGTGCCATATGTCCCCACTGCTTGCAGGTGTGGCATTGTATATTCGCCCGTCCGTTGTTAGGCTGTAGTCCATGGTGCCTCCTGGCATCAAAATGCTGGTCTGCTAATCTGGCTGCTTCGGTTAAGGTGAGGGGTTTTCGATCTCTCACCCATTCTTGGGCTTCTGGGGACAAGCCGTTAAAGAATTGCTCCAACAGCATCAGTTGTCGCAATTCTTCCATGGTGGTAGCTTGGCTGGCCTGTATCCACCCTTGAGATGCTTGATCCAGCTTGTGGGCCCACTCTGCATGTGAATCTCTTTCTGGCTTGCGCAGGCCTCTAAACTTGCGCCGGTATGCCTCTGAGGTAATGGCATATCTTTCCAAGATCGCTCTCTTCACTTTAGCGTAATCCTTGCTGTCCTCCCTGGGTACAGCGCGATACGCTTCCGCTGCCCTACCGGCTAGCTTGCCTGCTAGCACCGGCACCCATACGGACTGCTCCAAATCATGTAACTCGCACAGTCTCTCAAAATCCTGTAAATACCCATCGATCTCATCCTTCTCCTCACAAAACATTTTAAATGCATGGTATGGGATTTTAGGTCTTACTGGGTTGCTGAGTGCGTCCAAAATGGATTCTGCTCGGGAGGATGCATTCCGCGGACTGTGTGCCATCACGTACTCCTGCACATCTGCCATTACCACGGATAGGATATCCCGTGGTACAGGTTGGGGTAAAAATTCCAGCCTGGTCCTCATTTCCCTCTGGTATAGGGTCTCCTCCATGGCTGCTGGAGGCGTAGCGCTGCGAGCTCTGTCTCCCTCCATCAGCTCAGCAAATATAGCCTTGGGTTTGCTGCTGCCTATCTTTCCCCTGGCTTCTAGCAGTTCCTTTAACGTTTGTCTCTTTAGCTTAGAATAATCCATCTCCATTCACTTCGGTCCCTGGTACTCCTTCCATCTTAGTCAGTATTGTAGTAATCCCCCTCTTCCTGAGGTTACTGGCTTGTGTAGTTGCTCTTCTGGGCGATAAGGTTCATTCCGTCGCTTGCCACCAATTGTAACGGTACCAACCGGATACCAAGGGTTAACACCAGGGAGCAATGTCCTGCATAGGGAATCAGCAATTCACAACCCAGCCAGTTTTCAGGTTTTAAAACAGAATGACTTTTATTAAGGCTCATATGCCCAGTATTTATGCAGGTCTGACCCCCCCCAGAAGGGGGGTTGAAAGAATGTTGTACATTAGATGAAGGGAACACACCCTTGACATGATACAATAGATTTACCTTGCTTAAGCTGATAACAATTTAAACACAAGATACATTTGGCTTTTCTTATCACCTAAGCATTTGCTCTCTGAGGGTGATTAAACAATGGACTGTGTATTAATAACATTAATGACAGTGCACAATAGTTGAGGCTAAAGCTGAACACAGTTAACTCTTTCAGTGCTGACAGAAGGGTCTGTCACATCTACATAGCACAATATACAGCCTATAGACAAGCTTTCTTACGTTATAGTCCAGAAGTGGCTAGGTTTGCCACACTCTCCTCACATCCCTCTGACATTCACTGCACGCTGAGAGGAAAACCGGGCTCCAGCCTGCTGCGGAGCGCATATCAATGTAGAATCTAGCACAAACTTACTTCACCACCTCCATAGGAGGCAAAGTTTGTAAAACTGAATTGTGGGTGTGGTGAGGGGTGTATTTATAGGCATTTTGAGGTTTGGGAAACTTTGCCCCTCCTTGTAGGAATGTATATCCCATACTTCACTAGCTCATGGACTCTTGCTAATTACATGAAAGAAATATATATATACACACACACACACATATATATACACACACACACACACACACATAAAAAATGTATGTTTACCTGATAAATGTATTTCCGGATATGGTGAGTCCACGGCTTCATCAATTACTGTTGGGAATCTCACTCCTGGCCAGCAGGAGGAGGCAAAGAGCACCACAGCAAAGCTGTTAAATATCACTTCCCTTCCCACAACCCCCAGTCATTCGACCGAAGGAAAAAGGAGTAACACAAGGTGTAGAGGTGCCTGAGGTTTAGTAAAAAAATAACTGTCTAGAAATAAAGGGCGGGGCCGTGGGCTCACCATATCCGGAAATACATTTATCAAGTAAGCATAAATTTTCTTTTCTTTCCTAAGATACGGTGAGTGCACGGCTTCATAATTTACTGTTGGGAACCAATACCCAAGCCAGAGGACACAGATGAATAGGGAGGGAAAACAAGACAGGGAACCAAAACAGAAGGAACCACCGCTTGAAGAACCTTTTCCCCAAAAGAAGCCTCAACCGAAGCAAAATAATCAAATGTATAACATTTGGAAAAAGTATGCAGAGGGGACCAAGTTGCAGTCTTGCAAATCTGTTCCACAGAAGCTTCATTTTTAAAAGCCCAAGAAGAGACAGCCCTTGTGTAATGAGCTATAACTCTCTCTGGAGACTGCAGCCCCGCAGTTTGTAAAGCTAAAAATTAAACTTCTCAACCAGAGAAAAGAGAAGTAGCAGTAGCTTTTTGATACAGAGAAAACAAACAAAAACAGAAGAAAAATAATAAGAGCGCACAACATCCAAATTGTGCACACACGTTCCTGAAGAAATAATAATGAGGACACAGAGAGGTAACAACAAATTCCCAAACAGTATTTCCACTTAGGATAAAAAACTGCCTTATCCGAAAAAAGATAAAGTGAATCACACTGCAAAGCCGAGAGAACCTAAACTCTCAGAGCAGAAAATATAACAATAAAAGGAAACTTCCAAGATAAAAATGTTAAATCTATAGAATGCTATGGCTCAAACTGAACCAGCTGCAAAACCTTATAAAACAAGGTTAAAACTCCAAGAAGAGCAACAGACTTAAACACAGGCCTGATACTAACCAGGGTCTTACAAAAAAGTTACACATCTGGCACATCCGCCAGACCCTTGTGTAAAAAGGATAACGCAGAAATCTGACCCTTCAGAGAACTGACTGACAAACAGTCCTCCAGACCGTCCCGGAGAAGAACAAAACCGCTAGGAAACCTGACCCTACTTCCAAGAGTAGTCCTGGGATTCCCACCAATCAGGGAATTTACGCCATGCCTTATGGTAAAAGTTACCAGTACAGGCTTGTGAGCCTGAATCATGGTCTCAATGACCGATTCAGAAAAAACACGCTTAGACAGAACTAAGCATACAATCTCAAAGCAGAAAGCTTCAGAGAAAACAAAAGTTGGATGAAAGAATGAACCCTGAATTAGAAAGTCCTTCCTCAGGAACAACCACCAAGGTGGAAGAAATACATCTCCACTAGGTCTGAATACCAGATCCTTCAAGACTATGCAGGAACTATTAAAATGCAGATGCTCACTCCCATCTGATATGAGCAATGACTTGTGGAAGGAGAGCAATCAGACTGAAATCCCAAGGAACCATCAGGGACTTTAGCAGAGCAGCCTGCTGATCTCTTGACCCAAAACATAACTTGGAAACTTGGCAAACTGCCATCTCCAACTCCAGCACTCCCCATTTGAGAGTTCCTGGACAACACCTCCGGGAGAAGCACCCACTCCCCGGGATGAAAAATCTGACTGGAAAAGTGGATATACAATGAATGTGAGCGTCCGCCCACCAAACAATCCATGCCAATCATGGCAAAGGAACTCCAGGTTACTCCCAGGTGGTTAATGTAAACCACTGAGATGACATTCAACTAGAACCTTAAAAAAACGGTTAAGACAACTGAGGCCAAGCCATCAGAGCATTGTAGATCAACTCCAAGATGGTTATGGGGAGAGCAGGCTCCTCCCAAGTCCATAGTCACCAACCGAACAGGCTAGCAACCGTGATCACTATAACTCAGGAAAGTCTCCAGAAGCATGTGCCCCGAGACAGATGCGCCTAAGAAACCCAAAAGATTCTAGAGAATGTGGGCAACAATCCCGCTACCTCTCACAAGCAAAGCGAGCGCTCTACCACTTATTCCCCACTCTGATCCACAGGGAAGAATCTCAAGTCGATAGATCTAGATCTATCCTCTGAGGCAGAATCGCAAGATCCCCATCCACTATCTAAACATGCATAACAGAAGGCTTACAGATGGAATTGAGCAAAGGGATGATGTCCAATGAAGCAACCATCAGACCAATTACCTCCATACATTAATCTACTGAAGCCAGACAGTGTGTCGAAAGAGGCCACAGGAAAAAATCCTCTATTTTCTGACCTCTGGCAAAAATATTTTCAGAGATAGGAAAACTAACATGGTCCCTAAGAAAACTACCCCTGTAGCTCAAACAAGGGAACTCATTTTCAAATTCACTTCCCATCCGTGAGAATGAAGAAAAGACAACAAGATCTCTATATGAGAGTTTGCTTGTTGAAAAGATGGCACCTGAACCAATATGTCGTCCAGGAAGGGCACCACAGCAATTCCCAGAAACCTGATCACTGCCAAGATAACCCCCTCTGGGAGCCGTGGCAAGGGCAAAGGGAAAGAGTCACAAGCTGAAAGTGTCTGACATAAAGGCAAAACTAAGGAACTTGAAAATACACGTCTTCCAGGTCTATGATCACCATGAACTGACCCTTTTGAACCAAAGGAAGGATGAAAACCCTGGTTTCCACATTGAATGGACGGTACCCTGAGAAAAATTGTTGAGACACTTTAGATCTACTAAAGGACAAAAAATTCCTTCCTTTTCGGAAACCACAAACAGGAATGAATAGAATTCTAGACCCTGTTCCCATACAGGAACAGGAACTAACACTCACAGTTAAGAGAGGTCCCAAACACACTTCAAAAATGCCTCACTGTTATCTGGCCTGCATATAAATTGAGAGGTGGAACCTGTCTCTGGGAGGAAAGGTATGAATTCTATGTAGAAAACCTGAGATACTATGTCCACAGCCTATCTAGGACATTTTGCATCCATGTTTGAAGACAGAGAGATTTAGCCCCCCACTTGCCGATCCCAGATTTGGGGCAAACTCCTTTATGTCTATTCGTCTTGTCTTGTGGTAGAAAAGACCCTTTTTCACCCGTATATCAGAAATATTCCTGTCAAAGCAGGATCAACCAAGGTCTTACCCTTTTAAGGAAGCGCCAGAAGCTTGAACTCAGAGGAAAATCCACTGACCAAGAATATAGTCACAACGCCCCACGGGCTAGCTTAAGAACCTAAATTCTGTTCTCGATCTCCTCCAAAGGAGTCCCTACCAAATTATAATCAAACTAAATGTCGCACCAATAAGATGCCGCACTTGACCCCGTGGCAATACAAACTTCCATATTAGCCTCCCGCTCAGTCCATTGATCCTAAAAGAACAGCTATCCTCTCTAGGAATCATAGTTCTCTTAGCCAGAGTAAAAATGCCCTACTACTTTAGGCACCATGCGCCATGATATTTAATGGGGACAGCGACAGGAAACATCCTTTAAAAGACAGCAGACAGGGGGGGAGGGAAAGAGTCCCTGACTTCTCCCATTTCTGTGAAAAATCTGTCAACACGGTCTGGAACAGAAAAAACTTCCAGAGGGGAATCCTAGTATTTATAAAGTTTACTACATTCTGTAGGGTTGACAACGACAGATGTATCGGAGTCGCTCCAAATTAGCCAAAACCTCCTTTAACCATGCACAAAGGTGTTTAAGCTTAAATCTGAAGGATACTACTTCAGTATCAGATGAAGGAATTATATTGTCCGAATCTGAGATTTTACCCTCAGAGCTACCGACGCATCCTCCTTATCAGGCTTATGAGGAATGTCAACCTGTATAGCAGTAGGCGGAACAAAAACCTTTCAATCTGAGTCTCAAATTTCCTCTTGCGTTTTCCCTGAAGAAAGGAAAAGCAGATAAAGCTACATATATAGAGAATACCTGAGCTGCAAAATCTGCAGGTAAATACACTCCTCCGGGAGATGGCACTGCATATGACGCTATAGAGGCCAGAAAGGAGAAAGTTGTGGCATTGCCTGAACAGCATCATCCTGGGAGACATGAGGGTCAGAGGCCAATAACCTATCTGCACTTCAATAGCCTTAGCTAGATCTGCCGCACAGAAATGTATAGACAAATTATGCTTTTCTAAAATTTGTCCTGCTAGGTATGAGGCTCAAAGATTATCTTTATTCCAAAAGACAGATACTAAACATGAGGAACAGAAAGTTTAAAAGAAAAAAACAATATAGTCCTCAAGAGACCATAAGAAATATTCCTATGAACAGATTCCCCTGTGTGTTCTGTTTCCACAAGCTATAGGGAAAATAACATTTTTCTTTATAAAGGAGTACACACGCAAAACACATGCAAATTACTTCCTGTAATAACATGCATTCGCCAGTCTAAAAGGAACGTGTCTATCAAAAATACACGTTAAAGGTACAGTCAACACCAGAATTTTTGTTGCTTTAAAAGATAGATAATCACTTAATTACCAATTCCCCAATTTTGCATAACCAACAGTTATAATTATACATGTTTTACCTCTGTAATTACCTTGTATCTAAGCCTCAGCAGACTGCCCCCTTATTTCAGTTCTTTTGACAGACTTCCATTTTAACCAATCAGAGCTGTTTCCATGGTAAATTCACGTGCATGAGCTCAATGTTATCTATATGAAACACGTGAACTAAAGCCCTCTAGTGGTGAAAAACTATCAAAATGCATTTAGATTAGAGGCGGCCTTCAAGGTCTAAGAAATTAGCATATGAACCTCCTAGGTTTAGCTTTCAACTAAGAATACCAAAAGAACAAAGCAAAATTTGTGATAAAAGTAAATTGGAAAGTTGTTTAAAATTACATGCCCTATTTAAATCATGAACAATTTTTTTTGGACTTGACTGTCCCTTTAAACATTAGAAAGCCAAGCATTCATGTTACAGTAAAAATATCAGCTGCCAAATATTGTAGAAAAACACAACGCCGTTCCGTTCTCATGCCGGAGAACGGCACGGTGTTACATCTACAGACACAGCCGATCCTACAGCCGATCCTACTAAGAAGAAGGGACAAGAAAACAGCAAGAGAATGAAGCGCACATACATCATGCTTCATTCTGCCGAGAAATAGATTAAACAACTAAATATCCCTCCCATTGCCTGTCTGAGTTTGAAACATCAAAGCAATAACTTTTCAGTGCATTTCTGTACAAAGAAGCACTGCTTCAAAAGCGGATCTAAGAAGCAGACTGTGTTAAAAAGCACTTCTTCCCGCTCTAACTAAGAACAGAGTCCCTGTGATTAAATCCTAATAAAAGTATGTAGCAAAAACACTGAAAACCCTAGAGAGGGTTAACTCCTTCCTGGCCTTGAAGGAGATTAACCCCTAAGTCTCCACTCACATGCCATGCAGTACCTGCCCCTGCAAGAAAAAAATATCCATTAAGGATATAACATCCCACTTTAAGTGCCCAGAGACATACCCCTTCAGTGCCAGCCTCCTAGCCCCAGAAGACAAAAGGCACATACCTGCACATCCAGCTGTCCGGCAGAGGACAGCCCACCCGGTATGAGAGGATGCCACTCCTCACAGAGACCTGTGTAAAACAGAAATAATAGAGTAAACCTACTCTGGGCTTTCTATATCAGGGCAGCTGCTGTATGTTGCTGTGTTAATATAATAAAAACACTTTGTTGCTGCTACTCATTGTGGATTTGTCTGATGGATTCAGAGACTTGAGTGGGTCTCTGGAGTAGCGTGCAGAGGTCGTTGAGTGCTGGATTGATCTATGTTGCTATTATATTAGGGCAGCAAAATGCTAGGAAACACAGTGAGGCCCACCCCACAAGTTCCTAACTGCTTTAAAGCCAACACTGCCCTACTGAAGAGACTAACGTGGAGTACGGCTAGACCCAAACTTGAGCGGAAAGATCACAGTAAACCTAAACTGGCTTTCAAAATATAAAAATCTGGATTGAAGTGAAATAAATCCAATCTTTTTCAGATACCAAAAACTTCACCTCTTTCTTCCCCCAAAGCCAAAGAGAATGACTGGGGGTTGTGGGAAGGGAAGTGATACTTAACAGCTTTGCTGTGGTGCTCTTTGCCTCTGCTGGCTAGGAGTGATATTCCCAACAGTAATTGATGAAGCTGTGGACTCACCATATCTTAGGAAAGACATAAATACATACATATATATATATATATATATATATATATATATATATATATATATATATGTGCGTGTATTCATAGGACTGCTTATTGCAACATTGAAGTGAACTTTCCAAAACTAAACATTTTCTTATTCAATAGCAGTTTTATGACAGCCTTATATTGATTCTTCCAGGGACGCCCGAGTTGAATCTTGACTTTTTTTATGTATGAATGTGTTTTGCATGTGTGAATGGACTGAAAGTTTTGGATTCTTTTATATTGAAGAATATGTATTTAGGCACTTTGTAATAAAATTAAGCCTTATTTTTTGCATTAAGGTGTGCTGAGTTTCTTTTGAAATGGTTATATGGTAGAATTGGAGGTTTTACTATACTCTTGCACCCTGCATACAATTATTGTTGCTTACATTAAGTTTGTTGATTATAGATAAAACCTGGTAGTGGTGCTGTGACTAATTTATTTATTTTTTTATATATATATATATATATATATATATATATATATATATATATATATATGTGTGTGTGTGTGTGTGTGTGTGTGTGTGTGTGTGTATATATATATATATATATATATATATATATATATGTGTGTGTGTGTGTGTGTGTGTATGTGTATATATATATATATATATATATATATATACACACATACAGACACACACACATATATATATATATATATATATATATATATAAATATATATATAAATATGTATATATATACATACACACACAGTATATATATATATATATATATATATATATATATATATATATATATATATATACACACACACACACACACACACACACATATATATATATATATATATATATATATATATATATAACATAATTTATGTAAGAATTTACCTGATAAATTCATTTCTTTCATATTGGCAAGAGTCCATGAGCTAGTGACGTATGGGATATACATTCCTACCAGGAGGGGCAAAGTTTCCCAAACCTCAAAATGCCTATAAATACACCCCCCACCACACCCACAATTCAGTTTAACGTATAGCCAAGAAGTAGGGTGATAAGAAAGGAGCGAAAGCATCAACAAGGAATTGGAATAATTCTGCTTTATACAAAAAAATCATAACCACCATAAAAAGGGTGGGCCTCATGGACTCTTGCCAATATGAAAGAAATTAATTTATCAGGTAAATTCTTACATAAATTATGTTTTCTTTCATGTAATTGGCAAGAGTCCATGAGCTAGTGACGTATGGGATAGCAAATACCCAAGATGTGGAACTCCACGCAAGAGTCACTAGAGAGGGAGGGATAAAAATAAAGACAGCCAATTCCGCTGAAAAAAGAATCCACAACCCAAATCAAAAGTTTTAATCTTTATAATGAAAAAAATGGAAATTATAAGCAGAAGAATCAAACTGAAACAGCTGCCTGAAGTACTTTTCTACCAAAAACTGCTTCTGGAGAAGAGAAAACATCAAAATGGTAGAATTTAGTAAAAGTATGCAAAGAAGACCAAGTTGCTGCTTTGCAAATCCGATCAACAGAAACTTCATTCTTAAAAGCCCAGGAAGTAGAAACTGATCTAGTAGAATGAGCCATAATCCTCTGAGGCAGGGATTTACCCGACTCCAAATAAGCATGATGAATCAAAAGCTTTAACCAAGATGCCAAAGAAATGGCAGAAGCCTTCTGACCTTTCCTCGAACCAGAAAAGATAACAAATAGACTAAAAGTCTTTCTGAAATCTTTAATAGCTTCAACATAATATTTCAAAGCTCTTACTACATCCAAAGAATGTAAAGATCTCTCCAAAGAATTCTTAGGATTAGGACACAACGAAGGGACAACAATTTCTCTACTAATGTTGTTGGAATTCACAACTTTAGGTAAAAATTTAAATGAAGTCCGCAAAACCGCCTTATCCTGATGAAAAATCAGAAAAAGAGACTCACAAGAAAGAGCAGATAATTCAGAAACTCTTCTAGCAGAAGAGATAGCCAAAAGGAACAAAACTTTCCAAGAAAGTAATTTAATGTCCAGAGAATGCATAGGCTCAAACGGAGGAGCCTGTAAAGCCCTCAAAACCAAATTAAGACTCCAAGGAGGAGAAATTGATTTAATGACAGGCTTGATACGAACCAAAGCCTGTACAAAACAATAAATATCAGGAAGATTAGCAATTTTTCTGTGGAACAGAACAGAAAGAGCAGAGATTTGTCCTTTCAAGGAACTTGCAGACAAACCCTTATCCAAACCATCCTGAAGAAACTGTAAAATTCTAGGAATTCTAAAAGAATGTCAAGAGAATTTATGAGAAGAACACCATGAAATATAAGTCTTCCAAACTCGGTAATAAATCTTTCTAGACACAGATTTGCGAGCCTGCAACATAGTATTAATCACTGAGTCAGAGAAACCTCTATGACTAAGCACTAGGCGTTCAATCTCCATACCTTCAAATTTAATGATTTGAGATCCTGATGGAAAAATGGGCCTTGAGATAGAAGGTCTGGCCTTAACGGAAGTGGCCAAGGTTGGCAACTGGACATCCGAACAAGATCCGCATACCAAAACCTGTGTGGCCATGCTGGAGCCACCAGCAGTACAAATAAACGCTCCATTATGAATTTGGAAATCACTCTTGGAAGAAGAACTAGAGGCGGAAAGACATAAGCAGGTTGATAATTCCAAGGAAGTGACAACGCATCCAATGCTTCCGCCTGAGGATCCCTGGACCTGGACAGATACCTGGGAAGTTTCCTGTTTAGATGAGAAGCCATCAGATCTATTTCTGGAAGCCCCCACATCTGAACAATCTGAAAAAACACATCTGGGTGAAGAGACCATTCTCCCGGATGTAAAGTCTGGCGACTGAGATAATCCGCTTCCCAATTGTCTATACCTGGGATATGAACCACAGAGATTAGACAGGAGCTGGATTCCGCCCATGCAAGTATCCAAGATACTTATTTCATAGCTTGAGGACTGTGAGTCCCACCTTGATGATTGACATACGCCACGGTTCTCTCTTCAGAAGAAGCCAAAACTGAAGAGCTCTGAGAATCGCACAGAGTTCCAAAATATTGATTGGTAATCTCGCCTCTTGAGATTTCCAAACCCCCTGCGCTGTCAGAGATCCCCAGACAGCTCCCCAACCTGAAAGACTTGCATCTGTTGTAATCACAGTACAGGTTGGACGAACAAAAGAGGCCCTTTGAATTAAACAATGGTGATCTAACCACAAAGTCAGAGATAGTCGAATATTGGGATTTAAGGATATTAATTGTGATATATTTGTATAATCCCTGCACCATTGGCTCAGCATACAAAGCTGAAGAAGTCTCATGTGAAAACGAGCAAAGGGGATCGCGTCCGATGCTGCAGTCATGAGACCTAAAACCTCCATGCACATAGCTACTGAAGGGAATGACTGAGACTGAAGGTTCCGACAAACTGAAACCAATTTCAGACGTCTTTTGTCTGTTAGAGACAAAGTCATGGATACTGAATCTATTTGGAATCCTAAAAAGGTTACCCTTGTCTGAGGAATCAAGGAACTTTTTGGTAAATTGATCCTCCAACCATGTCTTTGAAGAAACAACACTAGTTGATTCGTGTGAGATTCTGCAGAATGTAAAGACTGAGCAAGTACCAAGATATTGTCCAAATAAGGAAACACCGCAATACCCCGCTCTCTGATTACAGAGAGTAGGGCACCGAGAACCTTTGAAAAGATCCTTGGAGCTGTTGCTAGGCCAAAAGGAAGAGCAACAAATTGGTAATGCTTGTCTAGAAAAGAGAATCTCAGAAACTGATAGTGATCTGGATGAATCGGAATATGAAGATATGCATCCTGTAAGTCTATTGTGGACATATAATGCCCTTGCTGAACAAAAGGCAGAATAGTCTTTATAGTCACCATCTTGAATGTTGGTATTCTTACATAACGATTCCAAATTTTTAGATCCAGAACTGGTCTGAAAGAACTCTTTCTTTGAAACAATGAACAGATTTGAATAAAACCCCAGACCCCGTTCCGGAAAGGGAACTGGTACAATTACCCCAGATAACTCCAGGTCTGAAAAACACTTCAGGAAAGCCTGAGCCTTTACTGGGTTCACTGGAATGCGTGAGAGAAAGAAACTTCTCACAGGCGGTTACCTTGAAACCTATTCTGTACCCTTGAGAAACAATGCTCTGAATCCAATGATTTTGGATTGAATTGATCCAAACATCTTTGTAAAATCTTAGTCTGCCCCCTACCAGCTGCGCTGGAATGAGGGCCGCACCTTCATGCGGACATGGGGGCTGATTTAGATTTTTTAAATGGCTTGGATTTATTCCAGACTGGAGAAGGCTTCCAATTGGAAACCGTTCCTTTAGGGGAAGGGTCAGGTTTCTGTTCCTTATCCTGACGAAAGGAACAAAAACGGTTAGCAGCCCTAAATTAACCCTTAGATTTTTTTATCCTGAGGCAAAAAGGCTCGCTTCCTCCCAGTGACAGTTGAAATAATAAAATCCAACTGAGAACCAAATAATTTATTACCTTGGAAAGAAAGAGATAGCAACGTTGACTTAGAAGTCATATCAGCATTCCAAGATTTAAGCCATAAAGCTCTTCTAGCTAAAATAGCTAAAGACATATACCTGACATCAATTCTAATGATTTCAAAAATGGCATCACAAATGAAATTATTAGCATGTTGAATTAGCATAACAATGCTATACACATTATGATCTGGTACTTGTTGCGCTAAAGTTTCCAACCAAAAAGTTGAAGCCACAGCAACATCAGCCAAAGAAAAAGCAGGCCTAAGAAGATGACCTGAACACAAATAAGCCTTCCTTAGATAAGATTCAAGCTTCCTATCTAAAGGATCTTTAAAAGAAGTACTATCTGCCGTAGGAATAGTAGTACGCTTTGCAAGAGTAGAGATGGCCCCATCAACTTTGGGGATCTTTTCCCAAAACTCCAATCTATCAGTCGGCAAAGGGTACAGTTTCTTAAACCTTGAAGGAGTAAATGAAGTACCCAGACTATTCCATTCCCTAGAAATTACATCTGAAATAGCATCAGGAACTGGAAAAACCTCTGGAATAACTACATGAGGTTTAAAAACCGAAATTAAACGTTTACTGGTTTTAATATCAAGAGGACTAGTCTCCTCCATATCTAATGCAATCAACACCTCTTAATAAAGAACAAATATACTCCATTTTAAATAAATATGAAGATTTGTCAGTGTCAATATCTGAGGCAGAATCTTCTGAACCAGATAGATCCTCATCAGAGATAGATAAAGCAGAATGCTTTCGGTCATTTAAAAATTCATCAAATTTATGAGAAGTTTTAAAAGACCTTTTATGTTTATTAGAAGGTAGTAAAACAGACAGGGCCTTCTGAATAGAATTAGAAACAAATTCTCTCACATTAACAGGAATATCCTGAACATTAGATGTTAAGGAACAACAACAGGTAATGGATTACTACTAATGGAAATATTGTCTGCGTTTGAAAGTTTATCATGACAACTAACACAAACTACAGCCGGAGGAACAGTTACCACAAGTTTACAACAAATGCACTTAGCTTTGGTAGAACCGACATCAGGCAGCAGCATTCCAGAAGTAGATTCTAAGACAGGGTCAGATTGAGACATCTTGCAATATGTAATAGAAAAAACAACATATAAAGCAAAATTATCAATTTCCTTATATGACAGTTTAAGGAATGGGAAAAAATGCAAACAGAATAAGCCTCTGGAAACCAGAAGCAAAATGAAATAAGGACTTAAATAATGTCAAAAATCTGGAGCCAAGTATGACGCCCACAACTGACAAAATATTTTTTGGCACCAAGAACGTCTGCAACAAACACGAGCGTCATAGATGACGCAACTACGTGAAAACTCTCTGCACCAACTAAGATGCCGGAAATGACGAAATTACGTCAAACGTAATTCTCTGGCCAAAAATGACGCAATAAATTATAGCATTTCGCGCTCCCGCGATCCTAACAGCCCGCAATTTAGAAAAGAAAGTCAAATTGAAAAATTTTCAGGTAAGAAATAAAAAAAATTTTTTTTTAATATGCATTTCCTAAAATGAAACAGTCTGTAAGAAGGAAATATACTGATTAACCTGAATCATGGCAAATATAAGTATAAAGCATATATTTAGAACTTTACAAATAAAGTGCCAAACCATAGCTGAGAGTGTCATAAATAAAAGAAAACATACTTACCAAAAGAAACTTATCTACATATAGCAGATAGCCAAACCAGTACTGAAACGAGAATCAGCAGAGGTAATGGTATATAAGAGTATATCGTTGATCTGAAAAGGGAGGTAGGAGATGAATCTCTTCGACCGACAACAGAGAACCTATGAAATAGATCCCTGTTAGGATGACCATTGTATTCAATAGGTAATACTCACTTCACATCCCTCTGTCATTCACTGCACTCTGAGAGGAACCGGGCTTCAGCACACTGAGAAGCGCATATCAACGTAGAAATCTAGCACAAACTTACTTCACTACCTCCATAGGAGGCAAAGTTTGTAAAACTGAATTGTGGGTGTGGTGGGGGGTGTATTTATAGGCATTTTGAGGTTTGGGAAACTTTGCCCCTCCTGGTAGGAATGTATATCACATACGTCACTAGCTCATGGACTCTTGCCAATTACATGAAAGAAATATATATGTTATGGAGTTAGCAACAAGAGAAACCATCCAGGAAAGTAGACCAGGATGAAAAAAGACAGGGATTTCAGCACTCTTTTGAAAAAATTTTTTTAATTGTTAGCTCAAAAAATACAATGTAGTAAGTAACCTTTAATGAGCGCGGAGAAGGCGTTCTCCCCCGCAGTGTGAACATAGAGACAGAGATAAAGTATCAATAGCAACCTATGCACGAAGTAAAAGTACCAAGATAAAAATTGTTACTGTGTCATATAATAGACAATCAAACCTGACCGGTCAGGGGTATGTGCGTGTGTTTTGAAGAAAAAAGCTATAACTTATATAGGTGAAATAACATCATCATCAAAGACATGTCAAGCCTTCTATACCCTGCTGCTCACAGCACCCCATAGAACATGCTTAAGGATATAGAGGTCTTAGCTGGGCAGGTAAAGGTTAAATGAGATCTAAGAAGAGAATGACGGTCTTTAATGTAATAATCCAAACAGTTTAAGGCATGGAGAGTTTATGCGTACAAGCGATAAGATATATTCAGGGGAAACGCTACAGAGACCTACTACACCCTGCTGTTACCGGCACCTCATAAAAGAGGTACAGCACCGGGCAGGTTGAAGAAATGGGATCTAAGTGGTCAGTGCAGTCGTACCCTCACGATATGTACAATACAGCATATAAGGATACAGTAGAAATTAAGCGGCATGTGCAATGGATTGCACACAATTTGCATGGATTGCTGTAAGAAGTCGTATGTGCCAGTTCATTAGAGAGTTCAAGCAAGAAATGCAAGCAATAGCGGTTAGTGTCCAGCAAGCAAGTGTAGAAATGCACAGGAAGAGGCTGCTCCTTAGTATGTAAACATATGCCTAATCCTCAACTTCTTGTTGATGACTAATGAATTTATATTCAGCCGGTCGGCTGAACCAAGGCGTCGGCATTGGTTCAGCAGACCGGATCACATGATGTGTGTGTTTGCACTGGTGAAGCCTCTTTCAAACATGGACCCACGGATTTTGCAGGCACAATGAAGAAACTGATTTTGGAGCAATCTGCTGCTATCATATAAAGGCATGAGACGGCATAACATATCTCTGGATACCTAACGCACATAACAGGTCGTATGGTTCTTTATCACTGTCTGCCAATGAACTGTGCTTGTCAGCTATCATACGGTGCACCGGTTCTGAGCGCCACCCTGTCGAGGGGGCCAATACAATATAAATTCATTAGTCATCAACAAGAAGTTGAGGATTAGGCATATGTTTACATACTAACGAGCACCCTGGTTGAAGTGAACAGTGTGCATAATATAACTAGTGCAGTGCCTAATGATTAATTGTGTTTATTTTTAACAGCCTAGATGGACGCCAGATTACATCAGATATGTAACCGCTATTGAGCTAAACAATAAAGGGCCATAGCCAAGTACCCCGGTATATGCCTTATCATCCATATTACCTCCGGTATATACATATCTGAGGCTAATTAGGACCACATCAGCAATATTTATCTACCTGTTCTTGTATATTTCTGTTGCGGTATAACACAGTTGTAGCGAGGGACACGCTCCTCACGGCGCCCTGCCGTGAAGTAAACAGAAAGCTCCATACCTCACTGTGTTACTGGTTGCCATAGCAACAATACACAACAGCCAGCCGGTGGCCGGAATTGGGAATTATATATATATATATATATATATATATATATATATATATATATATATATATATATGTGTGTGTGTATATATAAATTAATTTCTTTCATATTGGCAAGAGTCCATGAGCTAGTGACATATGGGATATACAATCCTACCAGGAGGGGCAAAGTTTCCCAAACCTCAAAATGCCTATAAATACACCCCGCACCACACCCACAATTCAGTTTAACGAATAGCCAAGCAGTGGGGTGATAAAGAAAGGAGTAGAAAGCATCAACAAAGGAAATTTGGAAATAATTGTGCTTTATACAAAAAAATCATAACCACCATAAAAAGGGTGGGCCTCATGGACTCTGCCAATATGAAAGAAATTAATTTATCAGGTAAGTTCTTACATAAATTATGTTTTCTTTCATGTAATTGGCAAGAGTCCATGAGCTAGTGACATATGGGATATCAATACCCAAGATGTGGAGTCTTCCACTCAAGAGTCACTAGAGAGGGAGGGAATAAAAACAGCTATATTCCGCTGAAAAAATTAATCCACAACCCCAAAAAAATAAGTTTATTTTCATTTATGAATGAAAAAAACCTAAAACAAAAGCAGAAGAATCAAACTGAATCAGCTGCCTGAAGAACTTTTCTACCAAAAACTGCTTCCGAAGAAGCAAATACATCAAAATGGTAGAATTTAGTAAATGTATGCAAAGAAGACCAAGTCGCCGCTTTGCAAATCTGATCAACTGAAGCTTTATTCTTAAAAGCCCACGAAGTGGAGACTGATCTAGTAGAATGAGCTGTAATTCTCTGAGGCGGGCCTGACCCAACTCCAAATAAGCTTGATGAATCAAAAGTTTCAACCAAGAAGCCAAGGAAATAGCAGAAGCCTTCTGACCTTTCCTAGGACCAGAAAATAAAACAAATAGACTGGAAGTCTTCCTGAAATGTTTAGTAGCTTCCACATAATATTTCAAAGCTCTTACCACATCCAAAGAATGTAAGGATCTCTCCAAAGAATACTTAGGATTAGGACATAAGGAAGGGACAACAATTTCTCTACTATTGTTGTTAGAATTCACAACTTTTGGTAAAAATTGAAAAGAAGTCCGCAAAACTGCCTTATCCTGATGAAAAATCAGAAAAGGAGACTCACAAGAAAGAGCAGATAGCTCAGAAACTCTTCTAGCAGAAGAGATAGCCAAAAGGAACAACACTTTCCAAGAAAGTAGTTTAATGTCCAAAGAATGCATAGGCTCAAATGGAGGAGCCTGCAAAGCCTTCAGAACCAAATTAAGACTCCAAGGAGGAGAAATTGATTTAATGACAGGCATAATACGAACTAAAGCCTGTACAAAACAGTGAATATCAGGAAGTATAGCAATTTTCTGTGAAATAAAACAGAAAGAGCGGAGATTTGTCCTTTCAAGGAACTTGCAGACAAACCCTTATCCAAACCATCCTGAAGGAACTGTAAAATTCTAGGAATTCTAAAAGAATGCCAGGAGAATTTATGAGAAGAACACCATGAAATGTAAGTCTTCCAAACTCTATAATAAATCTTTCTAGAGACAGATTTACGAGCTTGTAACATAGTATTAATCACTGAGTCAGAGAAACCTCTATGACTTAGAACTAAGCGTTCAATTTCCATACCTTCAAATTTAATGATTTGAGATCCTGATGGAAAAACGGACCTTGAGATAGTAGGTCCGGCCGTAACGGAAGTGGCCAAGGCGGGGCAACTGGACATCCGAACCAGATCCGCATACCAAAACCTGTGTGGCCATGCTGGAGCCACCAGCAACACAAAAGACTGTTCCATGATGATTTTGGAGATCACTCTTGGAAGGAGAACTAGAGGCGGGAAGAGGTAATTAGGATGATAACACCAAGGAAGTGTCAGTGCATCCACTGCTTCCGACTGAACATCCCTGGATCTGGATAGGTATCTGGGAAGTTTCTTGTTTAGATGAGAGGCCATGAGATCTATCTCTGGAAGACCCCACATCTGAACAATCTGAGAAAACACATCTGGATGGAGAGACCACTCCCCTGGATGTAAAGTCTGGCGGCTGAGATAATCCGCCTCCCAATTGTCTACACCTGGGATATGCACCGCAGAGATTAGACAGGAGCTGGATTCCGCCCAAGCAAGTATCCGAGATACTTCTTTCATAGCTTGGGGACTGTGAGTCCCACCCTGATGATTGACATAAGCCACAGCTGTGATATTGTCTGTCTGAAAACAAATGAACGGTTCTCTCTTTAGCAGAGGTCAAAACTAAAGAGCCCTGAAAATTGCAAGGAGTTCTAAAATATTTATTGGTAATCTCGCCTCTTGAGATTTCCAAACCCCTTGTGCTGTCAGAGATCCCCAAACAGCTCCCCAACCTGAAAGACTCGCATCTGTTGAGATCACAGTCCAGGTTGGCCGAACAAAAGAAGCCCCTTGAACCAAACGGTGGTGATCTATCCACCATGTCAGAGAGTGTCGTACATTGGGATTCAAGGATATTAATTGTGATATCTTTGTATAATCCCTGCACCATTGATTCAGCATGCAAAGCTGTAGAGGTCTCATGTGAAAACGAGCAAAGGGGATCGTGTCCGATGCTGCATTCATGAGACCTAAAACTTCCATGCACATAGCCACTGAAGGGAATGACTGTGACTGAAGGTGCCGGCATGCTGCGACCAATTTTGAATCTATCTGGAAGCCTAAAAAGGTGACCCTTGTCTGAGGAATCAAGAAACTTTTTGGTAAATTGATCCTCCAACCATGTTTCCGAAGAAACAACACTAGTTGATTCGTGTGAGATTCTGCAGTATGTAAAGACTGAGCTAGTACCAAGATATCGTCCAAATAAGGAAACACCGCAATACCCTGTTCTCTGATTACAGATAGTAGGGCACCCAGAACCTTTGAAAAGATCCTTGGAGCTGTTGCTAGGCCAAATGGAAGAGCAACAAATTGGTAATGCTTGTCTAGAAAAGAGAATCTCAGAAACTGATAGTGTTCTGGATGAATCGGAATATGAAGGTATGCATCCTGCAAGTCTATTGTGGACATATAATGTCCTTGCTGAACAAAAGGCAGAATAGTCCTTATAGTCACCATCTTGAAAGTTGGTACTCTTACATAACGATTCAAAATTTTCAGATCCAGAACTGGTCTGAATAAATTTTCTTTCTTTGGTACAATGAATAGGTTTGAATAAAACCCCAAACCTTGTTCCTGAGGAGGAACTGGCATGATTACCCCTGAAGACTCCAGGTCTGAAACACACTTCAGAAAAGCCTGAGCTTTTACTGGATTTACAGGGATGCGTGAGAGAAAAAATCTTCTCACAGGAGGTCTTACTTTGAATCCTATTCGATACCCTTGAGAGACAATGCTCTGAATCCAATGATTTTGGACAGATTTTATCCAAAAATCCTTGAAAAACCTTAATCTGCCCCCTACCAGCTGAGCTGGAATAAGGGCCGCACCTTCATGCGGACTTAGGGGCAGACTTTGGTTTCCTAAATGGCTTGGATTTATTCCAATTTGAGGAAGGCTTCCAATTGGAAGCAGATTCCTTGGGAGGAGGATTGAGTTTTTGTTCCTTATTCTGACGAAAGAAACGAAAACGGTTAGAAGCCTTAGATTTACCCTTAGGTTTTTTATCCTGAGGCAGAAAAACTCCTTTTCCTCCAGTGATAGTTGAAATAATAGAATCCAACTGAGAACCAAATAAATTATTACCTTGGAAAGAAAGAGTTAGTAATCTAGATTTAGATGTCATATCAGCATTCCAAGATTTAAGCCACAAAACTCTTCTAGCTAATACAGCTAAAGACATGGATCTAACATCAATGTTGATAATATCAAAAATGTCATCACAAATAAAATGATTAGCATGTTGCAGTAAGCGAGTAATGCTAAATATGTCAGGATCCAATTCTCGTTGCGCTAAATTCTCCAACCAAAAAGTTGAGGCAGCCGCAACATCAGCCAAAGAAATAGCAGGTCTGAGAAGACGACCTGAATATAAATAGGCCTTCCTTAGATAAGATTCAAGCTTCCTATCTAAAGGATCCTTAAAGGAAGTACTATCTTCCATAGGAATAGTGGTACGTTTAGCAAGAGTAGAAATAGCCCCATCAACTTTGGGGATTTTTCCCCAAAACTCTATAGATTTTGCTGGTAAAGGATACAATTTTTTAAACCTTGAAGAAGGAATAAAAGAAGTACCTGGCTTATTCCATTCTCTAGAAATCATATCAGAAATAGCCTCAGGAATGGGAAAAACACCTGGGGAAACCACAGGAGGTTTAAAAACAGCATTTAAACGTTTATTAGACTGAACTTCAATAGGACTGGTTAACTCAATATCCAAAGTAATTAACACTTCTTTTAATAAAGAACGCATATACTCTATTTTAAATAAATAAGTAGATTTGTCAGTGTCAATGTCTGAGGAAGGATCTTCTGAATCAGATAGATCCTCATCAGAAGAGGATAAATTATTATGTTGCTGGTCATTTGAAATTTCATCAGCTAAATGAGAAGTTTTAAAAGACCTTTTACGTTTATTAGAAGGTGGAAATGCAGACAAAGCCTTCAGAATAGAATCAGAAACAAATTCTTTAAAATTTACAGGTATATCATGTACATTAGAAGTTGAAGGAACTGCAACTGGCAATGTACTATTACTGATGGAAACACTATCTGCATGTAAAAGTTTATCATGACAACTATTACAAATGACATT